>NW_009915325.1:0-8780 GCF_000696875.1 Nestor notabilis | reverse complement strand
GCAGGAATGTAAGACAGATGACTTGTGTGTTTAGACACACTCATAAGCCGATTAAAGTTGGATTCACATAGGAAGCAAGACCCAGGATCCAAAGGCACAAGGCGCTTCAGACTGTCCCTGGAAGCCTGGACACCCATTCAGGGTGCAACAGGGAGGAGAGCCTGAGCAGCAGCACTGGCAGCTCAACACACTGCTCTTGGTGTGTTGCACAGATCAGAAGCAGAGGAGCAGTGAGAAGCAGTGTAAAGGAGCGCATGAAACAGGCAGGCAGTCACATACCCAAGCTGCAAAGCATTCACTTGCCTCGGTTACCCCTGGAGACCCCATACTGCTGCAGATACAATCTTGAATGCAGGAGCTTAGCACCCTGCACACACCTAGAAAGCTAAAATCACAGTCCTCCCTTCTCCCCACAGAGGAGCCAGGAAAAATGACGTTGCTCCAGCTATTAGTTAGACCACAATAACGTAAGTGAATGATTTTCTTGCATTGTATTTTAATAAAATGATTTTGTTCTAAGAGACTGACCTTTTTTTTTTTTTTTTTTTTTTTTTTGGTACGAAAAGGCCAATCTATTCATCACAAGTTAACCAAAACCACCACTTTTAACTTTGAAGTTTGTGCCTGTGAGAAATGAAGGAGTGGGTGAAGACAATAATGTCAGTTAACTCTTTTGAACTGAGTTCGCTGTCACATCACAAAACCTTCCCTTAGGAATTTTTCAAGATCAAGCGTGACAGAAGGGAAACATCTCCATCTAGTGGAATAACCCAAAGCACATTTTTTTAAACACTTCTCATGGAATCTGAACGCTTTCCTGAATCTAAGGTTTTAACTGCTACAGTGACTCTGATGAAAGAAGAATAATGTGCATCTGAGCAGGTTTTCCTCCTCGGTGGTCCCCATTGCCATATCAAGGTACAGTCTTGCAGAAGGTGAAATTACCATCAGAGCAGTCAGTGTCTAAAAACGGACTAGACCTTTCGGTATATGAAAACAGCATTTGTTGTGAGCCCTAGGGAGGATAAAATTACAAGGTTTATCAATGCTCATGCTTTAGGATGTAATACAATCACTGGCTAGAGAACATTGGCCAGAATTCCCCTTTTGTATAGGACTGAATAATTAGGGAGCTGTATAAAGTGTTCAGTATTGGCTACCATGAGCAACCAGATACTGGGCTGCTATCTATGGCTCATAGCTCTGTGCTCGGATAACAGTTACCATGTTCCTAAATAACAAAATGAATTCTTCCCTGGGTACATGGAATGTGCATGGATGCAAAGGGAGCTCTGGCCTTCAAGGTTTCTATTTCAAGTGATGTGTGCAGCAGCAGTTGTAGGTGCTAAATCTCTCTTATTTTTGTGATCGGCTCCAATCTCTGGATTGAAACACAGCCTTTGTTACCTTTTTGGCAGTGTTGCCCATCGAAGCCCAGGGGACAATCACATTCATAGCTGTCCTTCTTGGGAACGCAAGTGCCTCCATTTGCACATGGTGAACTCACACAGGGGTGGGCAGCATTTACTAGATTGATTCCAAAAGTGAAATCCTGTTTCACATCAATTGTCCGGTCGTTCAAGATAATCTATTTGTTACAAAGAAAGATGAAGAAAATAAAAAAGGGAGGAAAACACACACTAAAAACTTCTGAATTCTCAGTATTGCACTGCTAGTCAGAAGACTTCTCCAAAAGACTTCAGAGAAATGTAACCCTCAAAACTTTGTGAAAACCCTATTTCTGGTAATGTGTGTTTTTCCAGTCACAGAAGTCCAACTCATTCTGTTGTTCACCCTGAGCCACTGCAGATTAATATCTTTTGTGTTTTGTGAAAACAAACACAAAAGGCAACCCCCATACGGAGTGAAATTGCATGGGAGAGGACAGTAAAATTATATGAGCACGCTGAGGAAAAGCATTTCTGAGATCAGGAAATCCCCAGGAGACAAGTGTTGACAACAGAAATGCTAAGCAGAACAGCTTGTTTTTTCACATTTTCTATTGTTTTCTAGTATCATATCTTGCCTGAAAGATATGAAAGAAGCCAGAGTTAGGGTGGATTAAAAACGTAATTAATGATTTCACAAAACGGTTTGTACATAAACTGAAGATATTTGTTAAATGTTGGGTTTTTTCTAATGTGCTAGCAACATATGTTCTGCAATATAAACTGACATTCGTATGATCTCAGCTGATATCTTGGCATAGAGGTTACATGTGGGTATGCTTTTGATCTCGGCTACAACAACAACAACAAAATTCATTTTCACAAACAAATAGATTTTAAGGCTGGAAGTGAGAATGGCAATAGTTACTTCAGCTCCTGTACAGCCCAGACGATGCATCTTAGAGGATTCTACTAGGATAAGGGGTTGGATCAAACATATATACTCTGTTTGAAGAAGCACTAAACAACTCCAACAGAAAAACATCCAGTCCTGTTGTAAAGATGGACCAGTGAAGACGCCACCACCTTTTCAGCTTTTTTGTAACTTCTGGCTATGTTGTTCTAAAGGTTAACAAGCCTCCATTCTTAAAAAATATGTCTCATTTCTGGGCTTAAACTTATCTTCAGCTTCCAGCTATTGTCTCTCATTGTGCCTTTTTCTGCATCGTTTCAGAGCCAGGTACTCAAGGAAATCTCACAAGAAACTAACAGACCACAATAAAGTCACTTCTTAAACTTTTTGTTTTAGTAAACTAAGGAGATTGTTATCTTAGATCTTTCTATACACTGCATGTTTTCGAGTAGTTAGTGATGTTTGTACCTTTATTTCTATACAGTTCTTCAAAATCCTGCCATGAATAAACAGAACAGTCAAGTAAGTGTCTCCCACTGCCTAAAAGGCAGGCAATACTTTTCTCTGATATCCCATTCATTCAGGCCTTTGAGACGGCAAACCCAGCTTCCTAACTACACCGTGGAACTAAGGGTTCACATTCAGAATTTCCCAATACTTAACAGTGCCTCTGCAGTCTAGGGTACAACCCCTCACCTTGTAAGTGTGACCTATGTTAATTGCTCCTACGCTCCCTATCTTGCACTCCAAGATGCACTGTGTTTAGTCAAGCCCACTTTTTCAATAATGTTTGTGTGACTGACCTGTTCCCATCACTACTACACAGTTCCCCAGTCTTCTTGAGCTTCACGTTTTCTGCTGGACAGCTGACAAAGATAGTGAAAAATGTTGGACCAAGTGATGAAACCATTTACACTAAACTGGAATTACCTTTCTGCCCTTGATCAGTGGTTATGAGATGCATTTTTAGAGTTTTTTATTTGTTGAATAAATCTGATTCAATAATTCACTCATTTAAAACTCCGACAATTCAGTGCCAGCAGTTCAGCTGTATCTTAATTATTTTAAGTATGCCTAGGGAGAGCAAATGGGAGCTCAGTCTGAACTTTCTTCTTATTACTTATTAGGACTTATTATGATTTTACAGATCTATTCTCTGGACTAGAACTGCACCCAGGCACAGCTGACCCCACCAGATATCATCCCTAATGTCTGACAACAATGAAAAAGTAAAATTGCAAGAGGGGAAGGCAGCAAGGTGTGCAACTGCTGTGGGGTATAAGAATAGGCTAGATGTATTGGGACCCACTTTAATTTGAAAACCTTATGAATTTCAATAAGGCCAAGTACAAGGTCCTGCATCTGGTCAGGGTAATCCCATGCACAAATACAGGCTGGGCAGAGAATGGATTGAGAGCAGCCTTGAGGAGAAGGACTTGCGGGTATTGACTGATGAGAAGCTCAACATGAGCTGGCTTCAGTGTGCTCTCACACCCCAGAAACTGACCGTACCTTGGGCTGCTTCAAAAGGAGCATGACCTTGGTCACGCATGGTCAAGGGAGGTGATTCTCTCCCTCTGCTCTGCTCGGGTGAGACCCCACCTGCAGTACTGCATCCAGCTTTGGAGGCACCAACATAAGAAGGACATGGACCTGCTCAAGCAAGTCCAAAGGAAAGCCACAGAGATGTCCAGAGGGCTGGAGCACCTTTGCTATGAAGGCAAGCTGAGAGAGTTGGAGTTGTTCAGGCTGGAGAAGAGAAGGCTTCAGGGAGACCGTATATCAGCTTCCAGTACTTAAATGGGCCTACAAGAAATCTGAAGAGGGGCTTTTGACAAGGGCATGGAGGGATGGCTTTAAACTGACAGAGGGGAGATTCAGACATAAGGAAGAAATTCTTCCCTGTGAGGGTGGTGAGGCCCTGGCACAGGGTGCCCAGAGGAGCTGTGGCTGCCCCATCCCTGGCAGTGTTCAAGGCCAGGCTGAATGGGACTTGAAGCAACCTGGTCTACTGGAAGGTGTCCCTGCCCATTGCAGGGGGGTTGGAACTTGATGATCTTTAAGGTCGCTTCCAACCCAAATCATTCCATGATTCTTTTTTGCTTGTTACTGTATTGTTTACCTTAGACATTTAGCTGCCTCAGTGTGCATACATTAAAGTATTTGAGCATTTCTTCTGTTAATTTATTTATATATGATGATACAGGGCACTCTAAAGACTCTAATCTTGACATAGCTTTGTGCATCATTCTGAACTCAATCCTATATGACTTCTGCTCTCTTACTAGTGCAGTATGGAAATTAATAGGGAGACTGGCAGTGGTAATACTTACTGGGTATTAAAATCAGAATGATTTTTCAGTGTGAAATGTGCGTTTAAGCACTCTGTGGTGGTCTCCTGAGCTGAAATCTGGAATTATTTTGAATATTGCCAGTGGTATAAGGGCAAGTTTCCATCTAAAGCGTGCACTGGATGCGATGGAATTAAATTCCTTCAGTGTGTTTTTCTGGGCACATACCTTCTGTATGCTCCCACTGAAGGGTCTGAGGATCCCAGAGTTCTTTTTCACAGCATCATAACTAGGGACTCCACCAACATATATTTCAGAGCTGCACTTAATCTGTGTGAAAGCCCCCTGCAAGAAACAAAAGAATAGCATTTTAGAGTAGCTGGAGCCACGTTTGTATCTTCAGATTAGCCTGCATTAGAAGTTGTAGCTTATTTAATGTCTTTTTACTTCTGTTAATTGCATTCTTTGTACAATCCTCTCGAGAAAGCCTCTGTAGGACACTCTCTGCTGGCTGTGTTTTAACCTAATCAGAACTGAAAAAATCTCAAGTATTTCAAAATGGGAATAATGACAGCAGAAATAAAGGAGACTGACTCATGGTGATTTCTGACTGCGCACCTAGCTCCCTTTGCAATGATTTGTGGTATATTGATGTTAATCTAGAACTAGAATGAGGTTCATAAAGTTAAAGTTAGAGCAAAGTCCATGCAACAGAGACTCATTTAATGTTTCCAACATCTAAAAAGATAATCCATAGCAAGTTCTGGGGCTAAACAAAAGAAGCACTGAGATTGCGTTAGTTACCAGAAGCTGTTGCTCAGGATATCTGAAGGGACTAGTCAGGGTCCTGGTGTGAACCCTGGAGTGAAGATATTTAACAGCTAAGGACAGGATAGCCATGCCATTCCAGCCCTGCAGAAGCTCCTGTGGTTTCTTTGTTAGCAGCTCCCAGCCAACCTCCTTCTGCAGCTGCACTGCAGCATTTAGAGAAAAAAAATAGGAGTCTTCCTCTTGACCCATCTATCTAAAGAAGTCTTGTCTGCTCTGCTTAAATGTTTTGAACTCAATCTGTTTCTTGACAGACGAGTGGAATTTCAATTTATTCACATTTTTTCAAGAAAAGTCTAAGCTATAAATAGTTTCCTGATCTGCAGAAAAACCTCCAGATTCTTCTGCTAACAAGATCTGGAGTCCTGTTTTCTGGCCACACTTTCCAGTAGGAAAGAACAAAAGACATTTTCTAAGCAGTTCTAGCCTCAGGTTCTTAGGATAAAAAAGTTCCTCTGTAAATACATTTGGGTGCTTAGAGTGAATACCCTGCTCAGTATAAGAAAAATTTCACCTTATTACAAACTTGATTCACTATCAAGTGACCTTTCCATGAGGGAAGAATCAAACGCAATTCAACTGTCTGAATATTCAAGCTCTTACTCTGTCATGAAAATTACTTTTGCATAAAGACAAAGAAACATTTCTCTTTTGGGCTACCTTTGCAGCACAACGTTCAGAGAGAGGTAAAAAGAGGACCATGTGGACATAATTTTCAATATTATCCTTCTACAGGTGATGCATTTTATGGTGCACACATTATTCAACAGACTTAGCCACAGCCAGTTAGTACCAAGAAAAGAACCACAAGAATATGTATCAAACAAACACAAAAAATGTGAATCCAGTTATATGGCAAAAGCAGGCAAGGTTGTCATTGCAGTTGCCTTTATAAGGATCCCTGTGCTCAGAGAGAAGACTTTGTGTGCAAATTTCCACTTTGGGGATTAAAATGTTGCCCTAATGTGTATAATTTTGAGTTTATAACAGCTTGTGTAGTTTACCATGCAATCATTTCGTAGTCTAACAACTATATTCATGGCAAGCCATGCCATATGCTCACCTCTGCCATTCCTTCCACTGGCTTTTGTTTGTCCACTTGCAGGATACCATTCTTTGCTGTGCGAGACACTCTCAACTCATGCCATTGACCTAGACTGACAGGTTCTTCACTCCTGTTTAAAGTGGAAGAAAATTTTTAAGTAATTTTACACTTTTGCCTTTCTGATATTTTCAAATATTGTTGTGATGTTAAAAAGTCAACTCTTTTGGGATGATTTTCTAAATGAAAAACAAAAATAAGTCACTGTGTTTCTTTCCTTATAAGGGAATAACATGATTTCTGAGCCCCATCAGCAAAGGAAATTAAGACCATGTTCCTACAGCAATAACAAGTGCTCCACTTTTATTTATAAATGAAACATTTCTATAATCAGCATGCATTTTGTCTATCTCTGAGCTAAATTTTCTGCTCAGTCATTTACAATGCGTAACGGCAAATTTTTGTCTGAGCTGTACATCCTCATTCCACAATGACATAAGCCTGGATCTAAAGCTTCCCACTTAATGATCAGTCTAGTCCCACATTCTTCATCCTCTTTTAAAACAGAACTACTTTGTGCTGCCATATTAGCTCTATTTATGCAGCCTGTTTGAGAGACATCTATACACACACACACACAGCCTGGCTGCTGTACATTAAGGGGAAGTAGCTAAAATATATTCCTAATGATGCGATGAGATCCTGGCTAGGAACAATAATCCCCAGTTGTGCAAAGCATTCAGCAGCCTCAAAGGAAGCATTTTAAAACTGTTCTTACAATCTTCATTAGTTCAGCACTAACATGAATTGCAGCCTGTATAAAGTGCAAAACCACATTCCTCTTTACAAGTTCTACAGAACTGTCATTTTACTACACCAGTTAAAGCTTTTTAAATCTAAATTTTATCTTGCAGCTTTTTGTCCAGGATCAATGATAACTTGTTTTTGATTCACTGGTTAAGCAGGAATAATTAGAAACTATATTATCTAGAACACCTGAAGACTTCTTAGCTTTCAATGAAAAAAATACAAAATTGTTAGGGGTGAAATAATGTTTCGTATTTTCAGGTGACTTACATCTAGAAATGAAGAAAAGATACATTTCAAACTGAAATAACTGAATTGTGATTTGAAATGATGAGTCAATAGTGATTCAAATGCTGCTTAAAAAGATATGATTTTGAAAATGTGAAAATAACAATTTTTTTTCTGAACAATCAATATGACCTTTCAAATCTTTTTGTTGTAGCAATTTTGCTCCTTCAAATTTTCTCAAGCCCATTTTCATCTGTTTGAACAATACAGACAATATTACGTTGACACTTAGTGCAGAAAACCTCAGTGAAATTATATCATCAAGCAATGTCACTCACTTGTCCTTTATCTTATGTAGTAGCATTTATGGTTTAACTACCTTGGATAAATCAATAGGTAATAGAATTTAATCACCCTGAAGAAGTGAATACATACATATAAAGGAACTAAATAGGTTTGGCTACTCAATAAGTGGCAATATGTACATTTTATCTTTTCTGCTGATTAGGTCATAATCATGCTAACCCTCCTGCTCTGCTAAGTTTAATTACAATTTAGGGATGATTAAGCCTTGCAGAGTCATCACTTCAGAGCTGCAAGCTATTTCTTGGATTCATAGGCATTTTGAAACTAGCATGAGTTTGGTAACACTTCCTGCAGGCCTTTGAACAGTTCTGGCTGTTGGGTTAAGGATTACTTTTCCTCATGTAAACCAAACCTGAAAAAAGTGATGACGGGAAAAAGGGTAATATAACCCTCATTTTTAAGAAAGAGAAAAGGGAAGACCCAGGGAACTACAGACCAGTCAGTCCCACCTCTGTGCCTGGCAAAATCTTGGAGCAGATTCACCTGGAAAGAATGCTGAGGCACATGAAAAACAACGACGTGGTTGGTGACAGCCAGCATGGTTTCACTAAGGGGAAATCCTGCCTGACCAATTTGGTGGCCTTCTATGACGGGGCTATGGAACTGATGGACAGAGGCAGAGCAGCTGATGTCATCTACCTGGACTTGTGCAAAGCGTTTGACACTGTCCCACACAACATCCTTGTCTCTAAATTGGAGAGACACCAATTTGATGGATGGACCACTCAGTGGATAAAGAACTGGCTGGATGGCTGCAGACAAAGAGTTGTGGTCAATGGTTCAATGTCCACGTGGAGACCAGTAACGAGTGGTGTCCCTCAGGGATTGGTGTTGGGACCTGTCTTGTTCAACATCTTTGTCGATGACATAGACAGTGGGATTGATACACCCTCAGCAAGCTTGCCGACGACACCAAG
>NW_009915324.1:24965-54734 GCF_000696875.1 Nestor notabilis | reverse complement strand
TCTTAAGAAGGTCTCAGACCTGATCCTCTCCTATCTAAGGCCTAAGGTCTTCATTCTCACAGTCCCTGCATTTGACTTCCAAGACTTGGGTGGTGTGTCTGAGCATTTGCCAGTGAAGAATGAGGCAAAGAAATCATTAAGAACCTAAGACTTCTACAACTCACGGGTACCCAGTTCTCCCGATAGCTTCCGGAGAGGGCCCTCATTGTCCCTAGTCTGTCTTTTACTTGCTACGTAATTATAGAAGCCTTTCCTGTTATCTTTCACGTCCCTTGCCAGGTTTAATTCTAACTGGGCCTTAGCTTTCCTGACCTGGTCCCTGGCTTCCCAGGCAAGATCCCTGCATTCTTCTAGTGGAACTAGATGATCTTTAAGGTCCCTTCCAACTCAAACCATTCTATGATTAAATATGAATATTAAGTACTACAACAGCTCGTTAAAGATAACTGATGTGTTGATGACAGACAAAATGTTTCTCATTTGGCATGACTTCATCTGATACAGAAGGTCTTTGGTAGAACTTCACCTGTTGTATCTTCGTAGAAGCTATGTAAATTGTAAATACAGGGTAATCCAAGATAAATCCAATTTAGTGAAACTCAAAGCCTGATTTTGATACTCTCTTTCTGTATAGCACAGCGCTAGCCTGTCTGTCTGTTTTTAATTTAAAGTTGGCAGCTTGTAACAGAGATGCCTTATCTAATGGAAACAAAGGAGAAAGAAATGAGCTTCTGTAAGGTGGCAAACATGCATGGTATTTATTGTAATTAATGTGGCTAGAAGTGAGTTTCAGTTCTGATGCAAAGTATGTGATCATAATGTAAAATTACTGGCAGTTTGGCTGTTCTGCATATATCAGGTCTGTAAGCATAAGTGGTGTGAGAAGTTTTTCTTGAACTTGTCTGTTGCTGATGAGAGAGGTGACTAAGGGGAATAGGTGAGGCTTACACTGTCCTTCCAGTAGTGACTTGGCTCACTGGGTTCAGGCTTTTATTGCAGGACACGGGGACTGTTGCAAGATCTGTCAGGTTCCCTTTGGCTGACTGATTTGTGGGTAAAGTCAGGAAGGCTTTTCCCTGTCACAGGTGCACATTCCAGCTTGGGATGCTCAGAGCCATCAGCTGTCCCAGCAGACAGATGGGGATTGTGAGTGCTTGTGGCCCATGTGTGTGCAATGGCCTGCCATTCACCTTGATTGAAAGACATGGTGGACACAACTCGGCTCCCCTCTGGCCCTGGTTGGTTGCCACCACATGCTGATGCACAGCAGGACTCCAGCATGCCATAAAGAGCATTTGTCACACGTCATGATCGTTGACAGATAGTGCTGGCAGAAGTATGCTTCTGAGATGTGAAAATAACCCAGTGTAACTATTACTGCATGCCTGGAAATATTTGCTGTTCTTATAGTATCCTGCCACTACTCTGCCTGCTTGCTGCATCCATGTCACTGAGGTTCTGACAGATCATAAAATCACAGAACCACAGAATGGTTTGGGTTAGAAGGGACCTTAAAGCTCATCCAGTTCCAACCCTCTGCCATGGGCAGGGACACTTTCCACTAGACCACGTTGTTCCAACCCCTGTCCATCCTGGCCTTGAACACTGCCAGGGATGAGGCAGCCACAGCTTCTGTGGTCAACCTCTTCCAGTGCCTTGCCACCTTCATGGTAAAAGATGACAGCCAAGTCATCTGTTGAATTTCTGCTTGATAATCTTCCCATATTATTACGAATTATGGTGACAGAGGCATATGAACACTTGTTTTTTTCCTCTTTTTTTCTATGAAACACTCAAGTCTCCCTGCCTTCCCTCACCAAGAACTATAGGTAGCTGGGGCGTGAATGTAGTCACTAGTTTCAAGGAAAGCATTGCAGATTCAGATTGCAGCTACTGTTTATGCCACAGGGTCTTTCATACATCTCTGTTCCTGTGTACACACCTGAGTTGAGAGGCTAATTTGAGTAACACCAGGTGTGTCTTTGGGTGAGTAGCTTGGGTCTCTGTTCAGGGCCACCTACCAGCTTGTCCCTGTGACCTTTTTGTTTTCTGCACCCAGTCTTGCTGATTATTCGGTTGTGTGTCATGGCATTGCCAGCGTTATGACTGATTACTGTGATAGAACCAATCCAAAGGAAACTTTCTGTGTACTTCTTGAATAATTAGAGAGGTAATTAAGCTGATGCCATCAGATGAACATGAATTCATCAGTACACTTTGGACATGATGCGGATTTAAAGCGTTATGCATAGGTATAATTAGGTACAGCCACATCCCCTTTGTTCAACAATGGTGTTAATTGCATCAGTTCTGTGTGTGTCTGCAGCCTTTAGACACACCATCGTATGTCTGTAGGTACTGCAGGAGTTAGAATACTTTGGCATCATTTTTCAGACACACGGACATCTTTGTTCCAGTGCAGACTAGTTTAAAATACTAAAACCAAAGTGTAATGAGTGAAGCTGAGATCATCTCAGAGGTATGTGACCATGCATATACTGAAGCCCAAGATGACAATTAGCAGTAATATTGTACAGCAGCACGCAGAGGCACTTGTTGAGCACAGACCCACTTTGTATCTAAAGACAGCTATTACTCTGCAAAATTATTATCTAAATAGATGAGAAGTTTGAAGGGAAGCAGGAACACTGAAGTGATTCACCTGCTGGTAGATTGCTGGTGAGTGGCAGGAACAGAAATAGAAGTCAAGATGTGAGGGACTGATTTTGCAACTCTCATTTGCTTTTAATAGACAGAGTCCCTTTAAAATCAGCATGTAGAAGTTAATTTGGGTAAGTTAATGCAAACAGGAGTTGTAAAACTAAATACAGCTGCTTTGCAACAAAATCAAGGGGTTATTCTGAAAAGGAGGAGGAGCCCTGACAATTTTCTAGCGTATGTGCTTGAATCCATGTTGTTGGAAGAGGAGCAGCTGCAAGGGTGGGTATCACACTGAGTCATGACCGCCACACTTTCTGTCTACATTGCCCGTTTTTGTTGTCTCCCTATGTCCATGCTGTGCCCAAGAAGAAATCCAATTGATATGATTCTAGATCCTACTCTACCCTTTGGTTTTTCCTTGGGGTTGCTACTGTCCTGTCTCTTTCCCAAGGCCTTGGAGGGTTCTTGCATTGACATTCACATGTGTCTTTTCTCCATTCATGTTTTTCACCCTCTTAGAGCTCTGAATGTATTTCTGTTCCTAAAATCAGTGAAGTTTTTTCCTCCAAACACCCCTCACAGTTTGAAACTGGAAGGAACACTAAAGACGGAGCTGGCAGCAAAGGCTTCTGGGGTGGGGGGAGCATTGTGCTACTGGTTGTATCTTCTCACAGGAACAGCTCCCCAACACCTTTCTCATCTCCTGTTCCAACTTCCAAGTGTTTTGGAATCACTACCGGGATTCCTCTGTTATATCTTCTCATCCTCTTGCCTTGTCTTTAGTAAGGCCTTTGATATGACCTCCACTAGTTTCCTTATAGCCAGATTTATGAGATGCGAATGATTAGTGGAAATTTGGCTGCGCCTTTGGGCTTGAAGGGTGGAGTGAAATTGACGAAAATGCCATGCCCTGCCCCTGGAGAGGAAGAACCGCCCAACTACCAGTATATGTTGAGGGCAACCGGCTAGAAAGCAGCTTTACAGAAAGGGATCTGGGTTGCCCTGCAGAAAAGTTGAAGATGAGCCAGCAATGTGCCCATGCCAAAAAGGCCAACAGAAAGCTGGGCTGTACCAGCAGGGCTAGCCAGCAGGTCCAGGGCACTGAACCTTCCTTCCCTTCTGCTCAGTGCTTTTGAGACTGCATTAAACTGCTCTATCCAGTTTCAGGCTCCCTAGAGCAAGCAAGACATGGATGGACTGGAGCAAGACCAATGGAGGCCACTAAGATGGTCTGCATCTAGAGCAGGTGACGTGGGAGGAGCTGAAGGAGCTGTATTTGCTCACTGTAGGGAAGATGTTCAAACTTTGACTGCATGAGGCCAGAACAACCTGATCTAATTGACACTGCTTTAAGCAGGATTCTGAGCAGAGGCCTCTGGAGATCACTTCTACTGGAGATCACCAACCTCACAGTAAAGAACTTCTTCCTAATATCTAATATAAATCTGCCATCTTTCAATTTAAATCCATTTCCCCTTGTCTTATTCCTACATGCCATTTCCAAAAGGTCCCTCTGCAACTTTCTTGTCAGCCCCTTTAGGCACTGAAAGCTGCTGTAAGGTCTTCCTGGAGCCTTCTCTTCTCCAGGCTGAACAATCCCAGCTCTCTCAGACTGTCATATTGTTGTCTATGTAAGAATTGCTAAAAATCCTGAAGACCCATCGCCTTGCCTTAGTCTGGACCATGCATTGGTCAGGAGGTGTTTCTTTTTGAAGATGCTTAGCAGGAACAAGTGCAGTCTCCTTTAGAAATACAGGGTTTATGTTTTTTCTAAGCATAATTCTGCTCTGTGTAAAACATGAATTATTGACATATGATACTAAAATCTGTCACCAGTTTGCATGTGACTCACTAATTTTTAGAGCTGGGAAAGGTAATGTTAGATACAGCTAACTCTGAATCTCACATCTCAATGCCCACATCTAGTAATAACATAAATGGATCCTTTTAAGAGTGTTCATTGTTTCAAAGTGTCAGAGAATAGGCATGATATTTAGCCATAAAACCACTGAAATTCTGGGCTTCCTATATTTCTTCTAATATTCTTGAGTAAAGCAAATAAAACTTTTATCTTGATCTAAAGCACTTTTGGTGGCACAGAGTAATTTGAAAATGCATATTAGTTTGTATATTGGAAGCCAGTTCAAGCTGCTTAGTGCAGGTGACCATTAATACATAATACTGAGGCTGATTTTTGGCAGCCTTCAGCATAGAAATAATCCACAACAGTAACTTTTGCCATGAAAGATGAGTATTTCAATACATGATTTTTCAGCTGCATGACATAGTTCATTCAAATCACAGCTGAAGATGACATTGTGTCTGGGGAACATGGTGGGAAACAAATTGAAAAAGGCCTAATTCACTTTTAATCCCTCCGTTAAGCAGTAGTCTGTCATGATAAACTTTGCTTCCCTTTTTTCAGACAATACAGTGTTAAGAGAATTATCTCTCTTGGAGAAAACATTTCTCTTAGCATCCCCTGGCATTCTCAGAGTGTGACAGTGAGATGTGATCCTGCACTAAAGAGGCTTGAAATCCTCAGATAAGAAATACAGACAGCTGCATACATAGAGCTGAATGCTGAAGGTGAATAGTTTTAATGCTTTAGCAAAATGGAATAATAGAAAATAAAGCTCAGAAGGACCACAGGAGGTTGTCTAGTCTCATTCTTCATGGCAGAATGCACTAGATCTAAACCTTGTCCTACTGATGTCTGTCTAACCTGGCTGCCAGCAGCAGAGGTGCCATATTGTTGGCAGGCAGTCTGGCCCATTGCTCTGGTCCTGTCTACCACAGCATGGAGAAGGAATTATCCTCTTCCCCTTTACAGCAATATTTTGTGTATTTGAAGATGGTTATCTTGTTCCATCTCTTCCATTGGATAATGAACCTGGCTCCTTATTTTTTGCCCATGAGTCACATAATTTTTACCTCATGCCATTCCTGTGTATCTCCTCTGTCCATCTCCTTGGTGAAGTTAAATGTTCAGGCCATGTAGAGTACTCCACAGCACCCAGCCTCATAAGCATGGGGTTCAGTGCAGGGTTTGTTCCACACATTTCTCAAGAAAGTTCTTGTTTATGCATCCTGGTATGACAACTCCCTTTTAGCAAGTATATATTGCTAATATTTGCTTTGTGTCCAGATTGCCACCCACCATAACCCCAAGGGTCCTTTCGCTGCAGCTTCTCATTAGCCATTCCTAGTCCATTAATTGTGTGCGTGATTGTTGCTGATACAAGTCAAGATTTCTCTTGTCTAACTAGCAGTCTGAAAGCTTACGTGTCTGTAGTTACACCGGTTATTCAGGGAGTTCTGTACTCCATGGAGAGAGTGAGAGAGATGGCTCCAAAGAGAATTCAACCCATCTATTTTTGGAAGGCAGGAATTGTGCTTTAGGGGTGCTTAAGTCTTATCAAGATATACATAACCTTGGCTTTTATGCCTGACTTTTGGGTGGCTGAAATTATCTGAGATGAATTAAGCCTACGTGTACAACAGTGCATCTAAATATAGTGATGAAGGGGACAGTTTCATGATTGGGTTAAGCTGACTTAACATTGCTCTGCTGCTAAAGGGAGGATCCTGCCTTCCCTTCATACCCTCATGATAAAATGTCCACAGAATGAATAGTTCGTACAGTGTGGGAGCTGTGAGCTATTGTAGTCATCTCCAGAGCATAACCACCGAGGAAGTGCTCTGAATAGCAAACGTATCCGCCTCCCTTCCTCCCTGTTGGAGCTATCAATGCCACATCTGTGCATGAACGACAGCACGAGCAAAGTGCGAGTCATCAAAGCACTGCTGCTGCTGGATGAAAAGCAGCCAGGCAAATCGGGAGTAAAGAGATGAGTCATCAAAGCTGCATCCCCATTGGTTAGAAAACAGAGAATTGCAGAAAAAAAGTTGGAGGAGGGAAAAAAAAAGCTATTGAGAATAAGAGGAGAGCGCAAGGAGTGGACTACAGTTACCTGGGCTGGCGCTCCAGGCTGCCTGGTTCACATATACGTGAACATGTAATAACTAAATCCAGCTGAAAATGGACCTTACTAAATATAATCTCATTCTTTCCTTTATTTCTTTCCTGTAACTCTTCTCTTTGCTTCTGCTAAACCTCATAATTTTCCATTCTCAATAGTATGCCCAGACAAAACGTTCTTGCACATTACTCAACTTTTAAGACTTGGGTGGCAGGTCCAGGGGAAACTGAAAAATATGTTTTGTTTTTTTAATCTCTGACCTGATCATGTAACATACACGAATTGAGCAGTGATTGCCAGTACATGGGGACACATGCACCCCAGTCTGAGGGTAAGGCACACAGAGTAATGGGTGGATCTGGCAGTCATGGCGGGGAGCCACCCTTTTGTACTAGAACAGGTCCAGGTGGTTTTGCAAAGATGAGAATTGACCCCATGCCTCAGGGTAAACCTTAAACCATTTGGCAATACTGAAAGCTGGTCTGGGAATACATTACATCAGTAACTTCATGTATTAAGTTAAAAAACCAAAAAAGGATACATGCCTGAAATACTTGGGATCTGAGAACTTCGCCTTTATTTCCTCTGCCCCTGGAAGTGCTGGAATTGTAAAGGCAGTGATGGTGAAAAAGGTTGAGATGGACTGTTTTATGGGTCTAAACATGAAACTTTTTAGAACTGGAAGTCATTACAGCTGGAGTATTTTGGTGCTCTTCTGCACATGGATTGCATGCAGCACCTGAGTGAGACACCACTGAAGTTAAAAGCTTTATGTGGCTGGTCATTACTTGACAGTGACTTTATAAATATACGTTTCTATAGCGAGGGTGATTGAGCACTGGCACAGGTTGCCCAGAGAGGTTGTGGAGTCTCCATCTTCAGAGATAGTCAAAAAACCCCTGGGTAGCCCACAGTGCAGGGGTCCCTGCCTGAGCAGGGAATCGGACCATGGGACCTCAATACATGCCTTCAACCTCAACCATCCTGTGATTTCTTCATGAATTTTGCTCCTACGCCTGCAAAGAGCTCATGTTTTACATGTCTCTGCATGTTTTTTCTCCCTTGGCTTTTTTTGAGAATTCATTGCCAAGAAAAAAGGTGCATCTGCTCTGGGAAGCCTTGGCCCTTCCCAGCAGAGTCTACAGATAAATTTGCATGTACTGATAGAGCAGATGAAGTACTGGCACACATAGGTGCATCTACGTGGGAGTTTGGCCCACTGGAATATCTTATCCTGGCTAGTTCAATGCATGCTGGCACTCTCTGTGTAGAGGTGTTGCCTCTTGTGAGACCAAGGACTGGCAGATAGCAGTCAGAAGATTATGGTGGTCTTGGTAGCAGCAGGGAGGGTAAAGCAGAGAGGGTGGGTGTATCAAAGTGATTTTCATTGATGTTTGTTTTTAGGGTTGTTCTGGTTTAGTTTTGATTGTGGGTTGCTTGGTTCTTTTGGTGGTGTATTGGGTTGGGGTTTTTTTAAGGGCTATTGATGAAAAGCAGTATTGCAGTATGCTATGGCAGTGTGGTCAATAAAAACTTTTTACCCTCTAATTCAAAATCTGGACTTCAGCTGGGAATTAGAGTTTATTCTCTTTTGAACTTTACTGAGTACATAAGTACAGAAATGATGCTTCCATCCTAGCAGGGACCTCTGATGTTCTCTCTTTTTGCTCTATCTTGAAAGGGTCTATTCATACTGTGTGTAGTTAGGAGTATATGCGTTGTATTCCTGCGGGAAATCATGGCTGTAAATTAAACAGATGCATACACACACATATATATATGAAAGTGTAATTAAATTATTACTTCAGTTCTGCATATGGAATAATTCATAAAACTGGAGGAAATAATGTTCTTTCATTTTTATTCATCATAGATGAGTGAGTTGTCAAGGACATGACTTTCTGCCTCTACTTTGATATTGCTATTAAAGTATTAGTTTTCTTTTGCATTTCCAGTAATCCCTAAAGCCAGTTGTGACATTTTCTCAGTTCCATATACGCAGTCTAAGTACATATATTTGTCTCACTGTAATTCTAACACACGTTGGCGTCAGATTTTTTCTGTACGCTACATCAATGACGGATATCTCTTCCCACCCAGTGTAGTGTCTGTCTTAGATAACCATCCCAGGAAGCAGCAGAGACTCTGCTTCTTTGAAGTTCAGTGAACATCTGTATTGGCTCATTGATTAGAAGATGTTTCCAGTCTTCCTGCCAATGATCCTGTGGGAGCTCTCTTTAAAATGGAGGCATTTTGTTGTAGAGCTAGGTTGTTACATTGAAGGTGCTTGGTAAACTGATATTGTTAAGTGTGTGTCTTAGAGTGTTAATGATGACTTAATTACTGCTAGCTTTGTGCTGGATCCGAGAAACTTTTTTCCTGGTCATTAATCAAACCAGCATGTTTTGCATGCTGTTTTATTACTCTCTGAGGATTGGTATGTGTTGTAGCCACTGTTTATAATTAATCTCTATCTGTATGTCATCAGTGCCTAATTTGTCCTGTGTGCACATACTAATACTAGGTAAAAAAATGATGCAGTTCTGATTCACAGCCCTGCTAGTCCATAGTGACTTAACCAGCAGGGCCGTGTATTGTGACTCAGTGTACTTCCAATAGCACTTCGTCATATGAGCTGTGGAGTTCACAGCCAGGCTTTACAGTCCTATGAAATACATTGGATGCAAGTAGTACTTGCACACGAAAGCTTCTGAATTGAAGTCCTTTTAAAAAAGGATGCAGCTGCAATATGAATGGGGACCTGAACAGTTTCCCTCATCATGAGTAGTGCCTTGTTCTTTGCGGGAAAGAGCTCGCAGTGGCACTGCGGCTGTCTTTGTCCCCTGGCAAACCAACCATCACTTGGAAATGTGGGACTGCCGCTCAGAAACCCCTACTTCTAAAGGGCAGTGAAGTCGCAGAACTCTTTTGAACACTGAGCCATTCTCATTACAATTTCCAAATGCGATGTTTGGAAAGCTTGTTCCATGCACTCACCCATGGAAATATTTACCAAAGCTTGCTAATTGTTTGATAATGAATTTTATTATTACTATCAGAGAGTCGAAAGAAAGTTTCCACTGGGCAGGTTGCCTGTCTGAGTCTCTGCTGGTGCTGGGGTGAAGGTTCTGGCTGGGAGATGCTTTGCTTGCCAAACCTGGATGGCCCAGTATTCATTAATCTTTGTGGCTGATAGTCATCTAAGAGAGACCTCAGCCAGGCTGAAGCTTTGAAATTGGCTTTGGTGGTGAAAATACACTTCATTTAGTACTGACTGCTTTTGGCAGGGATATTCTGGTTGCATTAGGAATTCTGTGTAAATGAGCACCTCCTGTGTCTCCATCAGTTTTGGTATTGTGCAGTTGTATTGGCTCTGATGCTTAGCTTTCCAAACCAGTACTGGATGTCGCTTACAACTATAAAATCCATTACCGTTCAGCTCTACATGAAATTGAGGATACCAGTCCTATATCTGTGTGTGTCGGTGTGTCTCTGTGACCCAAACCATGACCCAGGGTTTTATGGTATGAACAGATGGAGCTCTGGGGCTAAAAATTGAAAAAATGCAGACTATCTGTTTTAAAAAAAAAAAAAAAAAATAAAAATACACTACTTAGGACAGAAAATGAATAAGAAGGAAGATAGCAGAAAGAAGTAAGGGACATAACGCAAGATTAAACTAAATCCAGAAGAATACAGCAATAGAAAAAAATAAAATATATCTCTGAATTAAACCTTTCTGTGGAATTTTATGGGATATGTGCATGATTTAAGCAGAAACTGAGGAGCTCATCCTTATGCCAGAGGGCAACTGTTCAGCAGAGGAAAATTCTGAGCTAGTGCAATTGTGCATCTTCTTTTTTTTGGACTGCACATCTACCTGCTGAGTTCTGGGGGCTTTGAAGCACTTTGATTTTGAAGTGCTTTTCATGTAAGAAGAGCCCTGCATAAAGGTGGCAACTGACAAAGCACCTTGCTTGGTAAAACTAAATTCTGTAAAATGTAAATAATAAAATCAAGATTTGAGGCATAAACTGCTGGCTTATTGTCACTGCAATATGCATCCTTTTGAATTATCTTGGTTGGGACCATGTGAAAACTTGTTTGTAAGGATGTGACGGTCTTCATAAGCCTCAAAAAGCTTAGGTTACCTGTCTGTGCTGTTCAAAAACTGAGCAGGCAAATTGTCAGTATTGGTTCTAGCCTTGTTTTGGAAAAACAGGTGGAAGGGAACTTGGCTCACACTTGTGTGTCTGCTCCCCCAGTGGTTTTGGGAAACCACTTGTATCTTGGTGTCTGTAGCCTGATTCCCCAAAGCAACATATGCAGTAAAGGCAAAACCAGCGTGTTTCAGACATGTACCAGGAATGCACACGTGCATGTACTGGCTTTTGCAATAGTGTCATTTTAATAAGTCAGTTTTTGGGGTTTTTTTGTTGTTGTTTTTTTTTTTTTTTTTGGAAGGGGGGGAGGGAGAGTTGTCTTTATTTCCTCTTCCTTCTGACTCAATTCCATGATCTCCTGTTATCTAAACACATATCACAGCTTGAACTGCCGCGACTGCATCATGGGTCTCCTAGTTAGCGTTCAGTCATGCCAGATGCTTTACAAATACAAAGGATGTATAAACACATGCACTGTCCTTTTGGATCAGATCTCTTGTCTGTCCTTAACAAGAGCCAGCAGCAGACATTTCAGAAGAGTGCATAAAAAGTGTGCAGTAGACAAACACGGGATAGTCTGCCCTCCCATTCCAGGAAAAAAGATACATTTTATGCCCTGAAGCATGGTTTTTAATAGCCTTCAACAACATTTTGGTATAATCATCAACTATTATAATTGCTCTGGATCATCTTGTCATCTTTATAAATGTCTACTCCATTTTTTAATCATGCTGGACCAGGAAAAAAAAAAAGGTGACGACAAATTACACATTTCAGATTTATGCTGTATGTGGTGCTTAGCCTCAGAAATTTACAAATAAATGAGAGGAGAATTTTGATTTCGAGAAGTTTACAAATAAAAGAGAGAAGAAATCCATTTTAGAGAGAGGATTAGGCAAAAAAATCTATTTTCTGAAAGTGCAAGGATCAAATAGATTTGCAAAACACTGGGATCAATGCGAGGCTGGCACATGTATATTGTTACTGTAGATTATTGGCACTTTCTGCCCATTCCCATCTATAGGCTCCTGCTGCATTTGTAAATCATCATCCTAAAGGTAGGACTGATGTCACTCATCTTCTGCCATCTGAATTTTAACCTTTAGATTAAACTAATCTTTGGACTTTGTCTGCAGTCACCAGAGAGATGGGGACCACAGGGAAAGATTCTTGCAAGATAACTCAAGGTAGATAAGAGGAATTGCCTTTTGTCAGTAGCTGTTGCTGCCATTGAAACTAGAACAGGGAGAGATATCACTTGATAGTGAGCACTATTTCTCTAGCTCAAACAGGAGCTAGTCCTAAACCTTGTCTAGCAGATGTTTTCTCAGAAAATCTGGAAGAGCAAGATTCTGCAGCAACCCTGAGCAGCCTAGTCCAAGACTTACTGTCCCTGCTGTTACGTGGAGTTTTGTTGCTGTGCCTTTACTACTCCTTCCTCTGCTGCAGCTTTGTTACAGACTGTTTCCCAGTCTGTGGGAAGAGTCTGCTGTGTACAGCATCCTGTAGGGAGCAGCTAGAGGTTTCTCCAGTTTGGGATTTGGAGCCAAACAGAGCAGCTATCCAGTTAAGCAGATCTGCAGAAGGCTTACATACTGTTAATTAACCCAAGTCAATTAATACAGGTATTCCATCACGTGACTAATCTTCTGATTTACCCCCATTCATTTCCACATGTAGGTCCAGGCAGATGTAGAGAAAGTGAACACAAGCACTCTAACTTGGAGCTAAAACCATTTCTTCTGCCATCCCACTGTATCTGAGCACATCGCTTGAGTTATTGAGCATTTGGGATTTTTGCCATTTGTCTCCTTCATTCCCTGGCTAACTCTCCTTGCTTCATTCTTTTTCTCTTTCCCCTTTTCTTTCTGACAGGCAGGCAGAGCTGTGACAAGAAATCACAGCTGTCAAACTCATGTTTGGCGCATGGGCAGATGGGTGTTGAGTTCCACCTCTCCTCATCCCTGACTGGAAGGAGGAGAGGTCAATGTTGGTGACATTGGGAGTGGAGGTTGCGCTGTCAGAGATTGGGCGAGTGTGGGGCTGGTGGTGGGGCTAAGTGTGCTTCAGCAGTGGAAGGATGAAGTTCAAGTGACCAGCAGGAAACCTCCAATCTCTCCATTCCTAGGCCAGAATTTGGCAATGTCTACATGACAGTAAACCAGGCAAGCCATGCAGTCGACCCAGTTCTATCCTCAGTTGCATCTTAAAGCTGAAAGTAAGAGGTTCTGTGTTATTGATGCATTGCTATACAGTGCAGCACATGTATAGGGTTTCAAGCAAAGAAATAAAATAATAGCTCGTTGTTGCTGTGGATCTATATTCTCTTCATAATAGGCATTTGACCCCTTACATGCTATACTGAGTTTCATTTGCAGGAAACCTTAATATCTCTTCTGAACTTCTTAATATTCTTTGATTTAGATCTGGCTTTCAACAGTAGTAGTTGAGTGTATGGCTGAATTTTTGTTTGTGTTTGTCTAGTGAGATAGGTTGTAGTTAAGTGTAATGTGTGGTGTAACTAAAGAGAAATTGCTGTATGCAAACCGTAATTTTCATGTACTTACTGTTTTGAGTGCTGTGATGAAAGGAATGTATCACAGCGTTTTTATCACATCAGCTGCTGTCTTTGTCTCTCTACCTGAAGGATGGCAAAGGGCCCCCTTTCATCTGGAGGATTATGAGGCCATTATGGTAAGGTTGGGTTGACATTGTTGGAGCTTTCATCTTTTGTTCTAAGGTTTGAAGCATTATTTGTGGTTCTCTTGTTCCCTGCCTCATGACTTGATGTTCAGTGAGAGCAGAGAACAGTTCCTTGCCAGAGCTGTTCAGGAAAAATCGTTAAACTCGGGAGGGAGGGAAGGAAGGATGGAGAAAGAAGGATCAGCTGTGTGCTACCTGCTGGTTGGTGATGACCCTACAGGTGTTGGACCTCAGTTCTAGTTGCACAGAGAGTACCTGGATCCCTGCTTCTGTCACCTTTACCTAAGCAAATTCTCTAATCATGAAACATGACATACTGCCCAGTTTTGTACCTCTAATCCTAAAACAAGGGTCCCTCAGCAGATGGATGGATGAACTGATGAAAGAATATGAGGCCAGAGGACATAAGTAAGGAGACATTGACAGTCGGCAGTGCTGAATTGTTTTCTGTCTGTATTTTTAGCCATCCACCCAGTTTCTTCACCTTTAAGTTGGTTACATGAACCTCGGAATTATCTGCAGGATCCCAAGCTGGAAGAGGGAGTTTTGCCCGTAAACCTTTCCTCTCCTGCTCTCTTCAAATACTTCTCTGTTTGGAGGTTGCCTGTTCACTCTTGCTAGTGCAGATATAAATGAAATGCTTCCCATTTATGTGCAGAGAAAGGTAATTCCTTTTGGGTGAACTCCAAATAAAGAAAACTCTTATTTTATAGTTGATTCTTGTATTTGCCTTTAGTGATTAGTGTGTATTCCTGAATATTGAAATAAGATTCATATATAAAGCAGAACACATGGGAATATATCTCTGTAGTAATGAGGATAGTGATATGGTTTTTGATGGTAACATTTTTATTTCCTTTCTTTTTTTATTGTCACTTTTTTCTGGTATTCTTTGCCCAGAATTTCAATCCTTCACCCTTATGCTTGTTTTTATTTAGTATCACTGCTTTTTCTGTGCTAGCAATATGTATTTATATATAGGCTCATCACTTGCGTGGTTTAGGGTATGCCTTCAAGCAAAGCCTGAATCCATCAAGGGTGGGACCCTCAGCACAAATGACAAGGGATGTCACCGCTCAGATTGTGGTTTTAAAATCCAGCATCTAAAATTAGTTGCCCTGCATTGTGCCTTCCATACTGAGCAATTCTGTTAGTCCTGTTATATCTGTAGTATGCAAAGAGTTCATGGAAAAGGAGAGGCAAAAAGATAGAATGCTTATCTTTTCTGAGAGCAGCAGCATCTTTCCATTAGCGTGTGCTGCAGATTAGGTAGTCTGGTTTGGTGGTCCTCTCCAAAGAAAACCTCTGCAGCTCGTCATAGGATATTGTATGGAAACAGTAGCGACCCAAGCCTGTACCTTTCTTGTGTGTCTGTGAGGAGATGGAGCCGTGGCCAAATTTCTGCTGGTGCTGTCAGCTGCAGATTTCACATCCCATACAGGCAAAAAAAGCATCTGTGCTGGATTCGTCAGTTTCTTCATGTGCAAGGAGATGATGTACCAAGGGATATGAGTCTTCCTGAGTCAACAGACCCAACTCAAACTCTACAAATCCATCTCAGTTGACAGACAAGTCCCGAGGAGTTCACTGGGGAGGCAGGTGGATTAAGAGGGCTGGTTTTCAATGGGTAAAATCTGACTTGAAGAGCACAACATGTTTTCTGTGCCAAATAAGATTGTTACTAATTCCTTTCTTCCGGGGCTTAAAATCCAGTGTGCTGGCACCAGTCCCATACGTTATACATTGCTTCCCAAGCACAGCCACAGGGTTGTCCGTACATAAATCCCCATCTGCAGTATGACAGCAAGGTGAAGAATGATGACCGAGCAGGGTACAGATCAGGGAGAGAAATGTGGTGTTAAGGGGAGCATCGGGATGGGGAGCACCCTACTCAGAGGGCACGTAGTGGTGCGAAGAGCGCTGTAGCTGGTGGTGCCTTTGCTGATCTCTGTTGGCTCGAATGTGCTAGTGAGGACCAGGCAATACCAGAGGTGCAGCCCTGCTTACACCTTTCTCTTCTTCTTGTATTTTACAGCATCACCTTCTATTAAGCTTCTTGTGGATGACCCGATAGTGGTGAACCCTGGAGAAGCGATCACCTTAGTCTGTGTGACAACAGGAGGGGAGCCAGCCCCCAGCCTGACATGGGTGAGGTCTGCCGGCATCCTGCCTGAGAAGACGGTGCTGAACGGCGGCACTTTAACAATACCTGCCATCGCATCAGAAGATGCTGGCACGTACAGTTGCATCGCCAATAACAATGTTGGAAATCCTGCGAAAAAGTCCACCAATATCATCGTAAGAGGTAAGTTGATCTGGGAAACCATGAACCTTTATCTTGGAAGATTAGTGGAATCCTAATTGGACAGGATAGCAGTGTTCACGTAGTGGTGTCCTGTTTCTGTATGTATTTCTGGTCATTTCTAATAATACATGAGATGGGTTAGTGTTGGCTTTAAATAGCTGGTGGTTCTCGTGCTGGGCTCAAATCCCTTGTTTGGAACAAGGGTAGCGTCATCCCCATTTGTATTATGAAGATGCACCAGCTTTCCCATCCAAACTGTTAGAGACAAATAATTGCCAAAGGACACCAGACCTTTTGGGCATTGACTGTGCTGGTCCCCTGCATGGACTGTCTTGGCGGTGAATGCCTACTGAGCTCCTGGAGATGTCGTTACCTACTTCACATTTTTCTTCCTCTTCATCAGCTGAACATGTTATTGAAATTAAAGCTGTTGTGAATGCTGTGAATCTACTGCCATCAGACAACTGCTCCCTGGGTAGGAGCTTTAGATTAGTACCTATGCTTTAATTATACTAAATAGCAGGATAAATGTCTGTCTGAGATAAAAGGGAAGAGCACTTGCAGAACAATTACTGCCAGGTGGAGAGAAACTCTCCCCAGTTGTTTATCACTTTCTGAATAACCCCAGGGACACAGCCACTTTGAAGAAGGAGTTCAATTGGCTGATAGGCATAATCGGAGTGGACTAATCTACCTGAACCAAACAGTTATCTGAAACTAATTTTCTATAATCCAATCTGTGAATGGTAGTGAAACATAAACTCCCACGATATAGGAACTTCAAATAATAGCATGTGATTAATCATACTCAGGAGAAACTTCTGTATGAAGAGCCAGTGGTGTGAATATTTTATGGAAGCCATAACCTCTGTTCACTTCTTACTGCTCAACATAGAGTCTTCAGCAGAATGAGGAATTAGAAGCTATTTCTATTCCAAGGGTCAGCGAGGGAGCATTGCATCAGCCTACGTCTGCAGGATTTTATCAGGAGATGTCAACAGATTTATTTTTAATACTGTATTATCATTTGAAATTTTGACATTTGGCTTAGGGGTTTCGTTGTCAAGAGGCAAAAGCAGTCTTGTTTTAGGAACCTAGCATCGACATTAATTTGCTGTGATTTACAATAGGGATGAGGTTGTGCAGGGGACCTGTGAGTGAAACACTCAGAATAAGCAAAGGGAGAGAAAAGAGTTTGTGTGAAAAGAAATCTCAATATTTTAATTGACCCAGAAGACAGCAGTGGAAAGCCCAGAGGAAAAAGCCAAAGTCCCCAGCTCCCTGCAGATACAAATTTCATGAGTCATAGCATAATAATACTATGCCATCACAATTTTATTTATAAAAGACCATGCCTATGAGATGCCTAGGAGCTGCAAGATGTTGAACAAACTACCATTAAAACATTTGAGATGGCTTTTTTCTTTTTAACTCTTTGCTGTATGGCCCTGTTGATTCTGAGAAGGGATCGCAGTGAGGAATAACCTATTAAATACATGAAGCACGGCTCCCTTCTAGCCCAAATGCATTACTACCTGCTATGATTTTTGCCGTATTATTTCTGTTAAAGGGAAGAACTGTCTTTTAGGAGGAAAAAAAAAATGAATCTCTGTTCCAGTCTCGGTTGATTTATTTTTACTAAAAATGATGCTGAGTTTAGGAATGAAATATGACAGAAATTCATATCAGAGTTTCGAATCTTAGAATCAACTGGATTGGAAAAGACCTTTAAGATCATCAAGTGCATTTGATTCTACTTTGTGTGTATATTTCTTAGCTTTTTGCATGTAGCTCACTGTTTCTCTTTGTTTCATCTCCTATTTTGTTGATGTGTATCAGAATTTTCACATAGTAGCTGAAGAGAAAAGAATATTTACTTGAAATAGCATCTAAGCCTTGCAGGAGAAGCTGTTGGAAAATGGAGTTCACATCTTCTGTCAGGTGGATTCCCAGTCTCAGGATTAGAAAATAATCTTACCCAGAAAGAAATGTAGTTTTTCTCAAAGCATCATCAGGGCTCAGAGGATTTTTTTTCCCTTTAAAATTTACTAAATTTCACTGTGTGTTTATCTAAATGTGCATACACCTTCCTATCTTTGTGGCTTACTGCCCATGTCTGTGACTACCCACCAGATCTAACCGTGAACCCACTGGGAATGAAATCATATGACCACCACACATTTAATAATATTAAAAAAGTCTAAACCCAGAATAATCCAAAATGAAACAACAAAAAGAAATAAGTGAGTAACAAAAGTAATTTATCTTTTTTGAAGGTCAGAAATTATGTGGATCAGTAAGCAACTGAGGCAGCAGATGAGGCTGTGAATTCAAGAGCAGATTCAGGCATTGTGGTGCCAAGGTGTATTCAGGTCTGTGCTCCTCCATCAGTCGTTTCCGAGACCCTTAGAAAGTGTTGGTAAATACAGTGAAAGTGCAGGATGACCAGCTATGACAGCTTAGGCGAATATATATCACCCAGGAGATGGTGCAAAATGTGCCCACATGGAAGTGCTGTATAATGAGTGTTCTCTGCTTCTCCAGGGTGTAAATAAGTAGTTTCTGCAATTGCCACGTGCTTCTGGAGGACTGGTGGGATAGCAGGTGCGGCTAATGGTCTCAGTGCATTGTTTTCCATCAATTAGCTCCCAGGATTTATCTGGAAGCCTCCTAATATGCATAAGCATTTAATACATTCTCTGTTTTTCCACTGCTACTTCATTTCCTCCACTTCCAATAGGCATTGGAACAGAAGGAGATATCTCTTCTTAATATAAAAAGCAGACTGAAGCTGCCATTGCAGCAATGAACCCATTTAGTCATAATTGTCTTTTGGGTTACTATTTATTTATTTATTTGTTAGTTCTCTTTTGGCCTGTATAGCTTAAAAAGGAGTTATAAATCCTCTGTAAAAACAAGGGGTGCTTACTCGCCGGTTCAGATGAATGTGAATCCCTTGCAAAACAACAGGTGCTGCACACAGCTGCTGAGGGAAGAGACTCTCTCATATCCTTCCTCCTTAAGCAGTTAAATTAATACTTTCAGATAAAGCAACATCCTTTAAAGATACCCCTTTCTCAAGCAAGTTGTAAGCTGCAAACTCTGCTCTGTTCGTCTCTGTTCTGCTGAGCTGTTGTGTTAGGGCCTTTCCCTTTCAGATATCGGATAATGTTAGTGAAAGTTTGCTAAGATGATAAAGAGAAATTGTTTTGAGAACCACAACACCTTTCTGAAGAGGCACAAACATAATGTAATATCCTTCATTTCCTCCATTTGTTTTGAACGAGAGCTCACCAGAGGCAAATCAGCGACCACGTACTGTTTACCTGTTGAAATCTTAGTGAGAAGCTCTGTGAAATACAGGCATTTTAAAGAATGCAGTTGTCAGCTTACCTCTACCCAAAGTTATTGTAAAATATTTCATTCCATCAAAGACATTGTCATCCATCAAGGTGTCTTGAGTCAAGCCAGAGAAAGAAGAAACACTCATTTTAGCAAAGCTGGCTGTTTACCAATTCTAATTATGAAAGTTTCTTTCTAAGTATTTTCTTTAGATTAATGAGTTCTTTAAATGATTGCAAGTCTGTTAGCATTTGAGTATTGGTGGGTGTTCTCATTAGTGGCATCTTCACATCCTGCTCTCAGACTGATGATTAGAATAGCTTCCCATAACATATTTCTAGACGAAACCATCAGAAAGCAGAGGACACTCTAAGAGAATCTTGACTCCTCTCATTCTAGTAAAACTTGATGGTTTTATCTTTCTCTTAAAAAGCCCTCTCAAGTGTCAAATCCAACACACCCCCTCCAGACAATGTTCCCAACAACCTCCATGTCTGATATTTTTAATTGTGCTTGCTTGGAGGGTGTTCTGTTTTTCTGACTTTTCCATAATAGAGCAAAACAAAAAAAGTTGTTCTGATGCAATGAAGATCATTTGTCATAAAGGCCTGGATGGGGAAAATCTGTTGCGCTTCTTTCAGAGTTCTTTCTCACCCAGGATATTTCTGTTAATTTTCTTTCATCATGAATGTGTCACTACATATCTCTGTTAGTCTCAACAGGTGAATGATAATCAGTCTTCATAGGGATCTTTTCTTAATTAAAATAAGAAAATGCAAAACCTTGCTCGCTTACAGCCCTTTGGCCAACACACATGGTGATAAGGATACTTCTTCATGTCCCATGCACACACAGCTACACAGAGAGGACTTCACATTATTTCCAGGAGCTTAGTAGTGAGAGACCTCACCTCTGATATGGCTCCAGGCTCAGTTCTTTGCCTTGATCTGGCATGGGAAGTTGAACATCCAATTTATCCCATGTCCAGGGAAACTCTTCTAGCCTGAGGAGCTTTTAGACTTTGTTGTTGGAGGTTATTTTAGTCCTTCAAAATTCTGTCTTCAATGCATATTTGGGGAGGGAAGCAAAAGACATTAGAGAAATGGTAATATTAGCCTTGTAATCCTTAAGATGCTACATAAAAGCATGATCATTACAATACCATAGAGATTTTGGGTGACGATTGGAAATGTCAAAAGAGGCAGGAATCTAGATAATCATATGTCTACAGCTTCTGGAAAATTACACATTTTCAAAGTGACTCAGACCGGGTACTCAGAATTATGAGAACATGGAAGAATAAATATTCTAAAGACACCGTGAAGGGGAAAATGAAAATAAAATCTCTCTGTAACTACCAGTATGTCAATGAAGAATTAAAGGCTTTTGATGAAGGATGTAAGGTGGCTTCTCCATCCAGGAAGAGAGCAAAAATGGGTAGCATCTTAAAAGATCACTTGCGCATCAGATTGGGAAACAGGTAGAGTCAGAGAAAAGTTCTATAGGTCTTAAAAAATTTACATTCTTACAGGTTTTCAGTATTGAGCACTGAAATGATTTGGAAGGGTGTCAGCATGCATCAACTTTTTCGCCTCGTCAGCAACTTCTCCCATTACTTTCTTGGAAAAGATCACTTTGTCTCTTCCATTGTAACTGCAACATTTTTTTAGTGCCAGTTGACTCTGACTGTGTGACTTTTCCCTTCTGTGAAGCAGAAACACAGTATTTAGAGTTAATTTTTCAAAGGGGTGGGGTTCCCTGCCAGTTTAAATATAAAGTAATGACCTGTGCTCAGCATTAGCACAAAAGCTTTTGCTGAACAAAAAGCACTCTGGGGAAATGCATTTAAAGGCCGAGATTGCTGTAAGTACCTATTCTAGTATGTCTTCAAAAACGGTATGTGAACTGGGTGGTAGTGACTGCTACTAAGAAGGTGAAGAGGGAAGGAGGAAGGAAGGAAGAAAAAAAGAAAAAAGATGCACATTGTGAAATAAATGAAAATTTTGTTGCTTTTGTAATAGACTTGAAAAAAAAAATATTGTTACAGGGTTACTGGTATTACTGATGTCTATTCTCACACACCTCCTTACTTTTCTGCTTTCCTGCAACAGCTCTGTTTATCCCAGAGCTTTTTATTAGGAATTTCCCTGGTTTGTTGGTTTAGCAGTTGCATGAAGTAAAGGCTAAAAATAAGACTGTCTGGTTACACATCAGCACCTCTGCTGTCACCCCTCAGATCCTCAAATGCTGTTAGTTGAAATGTGAGCAGGGCCCCTATGGGCTGATGCTGAGTACCAGAACAGAGGCAATGCTCACAAGTTTTATTCAAAAGGTGAAAATTGGGTTTTGGTGGCACCCATGACAGTCATCACCCCAGTGGTTGTGGCAGATGCTGGCCGAGTCACGTATCCATCTGACACTTGTGATTGTGAGCTGGCATCATCTGTGACGCTGTGAGCACTGGTTGGAGATGCTGGCTCCAGCATGCCAAGTCTAAAATGTTGAGTTTTCTGTACAGCAAGCAGAAGGACCTTCAGGTTTTTTTTCCCCTCCTTCTTTTCCGTCTCTTTCTATTCTGAGAATGTCTCACAGCAGACTGATTATACTAGTGCTTATTTCATAGATGGAGAAAGCCAAAAGGCTTGGCAAATATCCAGACACATAAAATGGGCATTACTACACCACAGAGACAGCCACCGTTGACTTCCTAATGAGGGGCCCTGCAGGCACATGGAGCTTCTTTGCATATGGTGCTCCATAGCTGTGGGTGCTGCAGGCTGTGGATGCTGCTGACAGAGATGAGCTCCTCAGGATGTTTCAGTAGGGTGGAAATTTAGCAGCTTCTGTGCTGTCTTTCAGTACCCGTTAATGGTGATGTGTTCTTGGGACAGACTAGAAATCAAGTGGACCTTTTAAAACTGTTTGCAGATGGGCTTTGGGATAGACCCCTGCACTAGGTGGGAATGAAGAATAGCTCTGTAAATTGGAGACTGGGCACCAGCCTGGTCTCCCATCCCACGTCAGCACTCCCAGCTTCCCATGGGAGCCAGTGCCTCTGCAGACATCTCCCTGGGACCTCTTCCAGATTTTTAAGCATAAGTACAGTTTAGTCCAAAAAAACCCAAAAATCCAGCCAATTCTGGTTCTTCCACTGAGGGGTGTAACCTGTGAATGGGATTTCAGTGAGATAAGATTTTAGTCTAGAAAACCTGGTCTTACAGCATATCCAGTGTGTTGCTACCATCATAAGTTACCAGCACGCTATCCTAAAAGTTTACAGCTCTGAGAATGAATGTGTAAAAAAGTTGAGCTTCAGAGTTGAATAAGTCCATTTATTTTTATTATCTGCAATAGCGCTCTCAGGTATGTGCACTCTCTCCCAGGCTGGAGTGTATCATGCATGAGTTCATAAACCGGTTTCATATAAAAATGTAGATAGTTTATTGATTCTTTTGCTCTTTCATTAGGACTTCCCAGAATTTTTGTGTACAGAAATTTTATTTTTACATAAGTTTGCTGCTCTGCAAATTGTCACGTTGCCTGCTGAGCACTACATATATATAAAGGTATTGTCAGAGGGGGTTTCAAGAGGTAGTATTAATTTGATCTCTCTTCATCTCCCTTTGCCTTGTGGCTGCTTCATGTCACCACATTTGTTCTTTATCAGGGGCAAGGAAATAAAATTTATCCTTACTGTTGGTTAGCTAACAATTATTAACTTCTAATGCATGATAAATTTGTTTTGCAGAGGTGCAGTGTCATAGTTTATTATTGTATTAGATCTTGGCTGATTAATATGTAATGAGGTCTGTGTAGTCTTAAAAACATTATTTTGGCAGAAAAACTTGACTTTTTCAAAGTTTTGATTCATCTTCAAGGAAAAAAGAAGAGAGAACAGTGCACAATGTTTTGTTCTGATGTTACCAAGATACTTTGATGACCTTGAAATGTGTTTTAAGGTACTTGTACTGCATCAGGCAGCTGTGAATGAGATTGGTAGGTCTTTGCCCAGTCTGACAAATCATTTTGGAAAATTTGATAGGGTCCCAATTAATTTTTGAGGCATTGAACTGTGAAATAAAAACAAACTGTTGAAGGGGAATGCATCCCATGTTGGAACAAAACCAGACTCTAATGAAATCCTGCATTTGAATAAAGCTCTTGAGCCACACAAGAAGTAGGAGATGGGGATAATCCACTATGGAAGCCTTGGAAACTGAGGGTTTGCTCTAGGTTTTGGAAGAAAGACAAGTACTGTGTGCCGAGTTTCATTTGCAGTGTGTGGGCAAAGTTTTTACAGTTTTGGCACAAGAATGAAACTTCATAAAGGCATTAGCCCTGGAAAACACCCAGATGTACTGTTCAGAGGATTTATAATTTGTTTGGCAAGTGCACAGCCCACTGGGGATTGTGTCAGCTTCTCTGAATTGTTTAATTTATATCCCAATTCTTGTCTGGCTTGTGATGAGACTTGTGTAGTTCCCGTTTACCTAAGAGTTAGGCATTCTATGGGATGGGGCAGCCCTGAGCCCCCCAGTCTGGTCAGGATGGCACTCCCTGTGTTGTCCTGGCAAGCTATAACTACATGTGATTTTGTAGCATAGGAAATATTTGGGTTTGTTTGTTGTTTTGGTTTTTGGGTTTTTTTCCTTTATTCTGCTTGGGATTGCAGAAAGTACTGAATACCAGCTGCCAGTTTGTCACCACTGCTTATTGACCATTTTTTGTTGTTTCACCCTCATGTACACACCTAGATGTGTTTTAATCAGTATCTATATGTGCTTAAAATCCTTGATCAAAGCCACCTTCCACCAGGCAGATGGGGCTGGTCCCTGGTAGGACGCTGCAGTGTTTCTCAAAATCAGCTTTTGCTGGTGTGACACCACTGGGGTGACTCCTAGTTTTCACCATCAGGGAACCACAGGTAGAAGGTTGTGCAGTCTCCGTGCCTGGAGGTTTTCAAGCCCTGGACAACCCTGTGAGCTCACATCTGGCCCTTATTTGAGCAGGAGATTGGTCTGGAAACCTCCTGAACACCCTCCCAACTGGTATATTTTTATGAACCTATAGGTCTCCGCTCTTCTGCTGATGCCTGTTTCTCTTGAATATTTACTTCTAAAAGCAGTTAAAAGAGAAACCATGCTGTGTTCTACCTACTTTGATTTTGGCTTCATCTATTTAAAGGATCATATACTGAATAAATTGTAAACTGAAATCTTCTTCATTACAAAGAAGTACACACCTCCCCTTCCTTCGGAAGAAAAGTACTGAAAGAAATAGGAGCTAATTAACTAGAACATACGTAAAAACAGACACCTGACACATGGCATCTCCAGAATAATAAATCCTCTTTCTCTTAAAAATTAGAAGCATTTATAAAAACAGAGACAAAACCTGAAATCCCTCCACAGTATTTGCATTTAAATTGAAAATGTGAATGCATGTGGTCTTCTAAATGCCAAATAATTACTTGATATTAAAAAGTTTGGAGATGCTCTAGAAGAAGATGCTTGACAGCTTAATTGTTCTGATAGCTACTGAAAGTTAAGGTTTTAAAAAGCTTTATGCTAAAACCATGTTGACAGAAGAAAAATGAACTGTTGGTAAAATGCTGAGTGTATGTGTCTGGTTTTTAGCAAGACTGGATAGAAAGGTGACTATAGGGAACATTCAGGCAGCATAATTTTGAAAAAAATACCTTGCAGAGTCCTAAATACCCTACTTAAATTTGTTTTTTGAGAGTGGTCAACATCAGTGCATTCTCCCTAAAAGCTCTGTGAATGTTTACGTAGTTATGCTAGTTTTTAGTGTTCTCCTTGTGACCCAATCAAGGTGCACCCTGCCTGCTCTCTGAGCAGGTGTGTATTCTGCTGGAGAGGTTCTCTTATGTGAAACCATCAAATAGCATTATTTGCTGCTAATACAGGTGAAGCTAGCTCTATGCAGAGCTTTTGGGTAATTTGATTTGATGTTAGACTGACTTTTTAATTCTGAGCAAAGCGTTCAGACTGCCTTTCAGAATAAGAAACTTTCCATATCTCAGCAGTGGACCAAGCAGATACAGGGTTATGGAGATGAGCCATAAGGTAAGAGACGTTTCCCTGCTAGAGGAGAAATAAAACAGTATGATGACCTTGGCAGACCTGGCAGTTACCTGTCAGTCAAGAATGAACCCGACTGACAAAGTACAAAATAAATGGAGCAGCAGTATGGGCAAGCTGGTGAGACTTTGAGTATTGAATTAAAAATAAGGTGGGCTCATGCTATGCAGAAAATATGGAGGGATTGGAGGGATCTATCCCATCTATTTTCTTTGCTTCCACGTTGGTATTTCTGTAAGAGAAGAAAGAGAAGCCCATGCCTAGACACAACGTGGTCACTGTAGGAGTTTCTAGGTCTTACAAACTGGCTGGAGAACAAAGCACAAGTTGGTGTATTACCACAGTTTTGGTTTTCTGGAGAGTTTACTGCTTTTTCAGGTTCCAAGAATGACTGGGGAGGGTGACTGCTTTTACCGGAAAACATGGAAATGTGCCTTGATTTGGTCTATATGGGGGATCTTCTAGACCCTGCCAGCCACATCTATCATGGCTTGTTATTTGAGACCCAGTTTAAACACCCCAGGGAAAAGATGGCTCCTTCTAATATGTGGTGCAGCATGGTTTTCAAGAACATTCAGAGATGAAAAGCAAAAACTGGTTGGAAAGATGCATCTGTTGCCTTGTAATCAATCTTTGATTAAAAAAAACCTCTACAAAACGGTGTGATTATAGTAGCTGAGTGCTAGAATAGCACAAAAAAATCCAAGGTGAGCAGTGGAAGGAGGAAGCAGAAGGACTTGGAGAAACCTTGGCATATCCAGAGGGAAGAGCTCAAGCACCCAAGGCTGCTGTTTATGCAGCTCAGTTTGTGGCCAGTGTTCTGTCTGATTGGAAGTGCTCAGTGCACAGTGATGATGAGGAACTGCAGATGGAACTGTGAACTGCAGCTTTTCTTTTCTCTATCCATTATTTTAATTAGTCACCAGCAGATGTATGAGCCTTTAACCACATATTTTACCCATTCTTAAATGCATCTTCTTTAAGTAACACTGAATTTTGACATAATTTTTTCCCCTGTTCATATTATTCTCCCAGATCCATTAATCTTCTTTCCCTTACTGTTTGGAAAATTGACTTTTTAATGCACCAGCCGGACACAAAGGTTTTATTCAAGAAATTTACCATTTCAACAACTGCATCACATTAGTAAAGCTTTCTATTTTTTATTGTTCAAGAGTCACACCATGCTCCACACTCAAAACCACCAACACATCATGAGGTCCAGATTCACTAGAGTGAAGTTTTCTACCCCTGACCTTGCTACAGGTTGCTTCACTAAAGTGTGGCATGAGGCACTTGTCCAGGTTGGATATTAAGTTCACCTGGACTTGAGTTTAAGCTGAGACATTACTTTGCATTGGGTTTCAATGTGGCCATGGTGTTCTCAGTGGAATAGGGGGGTGTTAAAAAGCATTCTGTTTGTAAATGTGGTTTCCTATTTGTTATTGAATTTTTCCATACTTGGTTGCATGTTCATAACAGTGCTGAATGTGATGGATGATAGTCATTCATCATAAAGAAACAGAAGTCATTATCTATAGGACACTTCAGAGCAGGCTTGTCTGTGTACAGTCTCAATGTGCAGACTACACATGCCGCAGCAATCCTTTCCTAGTGCTCAGATGTTACTGATGTGGAGAGCTGCTATGTGCAAATTTTGTTACATGGAGCGTGGTTTTGCTCTTCCATTTTAGAATTAAGCTAGAAGACTCCAATACTGAATGATCTTTTTGGTATTTTCCTTTCAAATGCTTTGTTGGTTGGCAAAAGCAAATTTGAGTTTTCAGTGTCAAAACTTATCTTAATGTAACAGAATTAAGTTTAATGGACTGCACTGTGATATTCACCAATAACAAAGATATTTTGGACAGTTCTTAAATTGTCTCTACCCAGTTTAGCTGCTTGATAATATAGTTTAAGGCAATATCCTGTAGAATACTGAAGACAACGCAGCTTTGTTGCCCACAGCCAAAATAAAGACTTCGGAGATTATGATGGAAACTTTTTCTTTTTTTTCTTCTATTGGTTTGATAGAGGTAGACATGTTAATGAAGAAAGAAGTATCAGTGAAGATTTCCCTGAGTCTTTCTTCAGTGAGAATGACTTTTTATTTAGTACAGAGATCTGTTTATGCTGGGCTTTCACATAAAAATAAATAAACCGGACAATATGGACTGCATTGCAGTTTCCAAAGTGTGGTACCAGAACAGATTCCTTTGTTTCATACATTCATTCACTTAATCGTTCAGACAAATGAATCTGAAACCTGGCCCAGTTGTGTAGATTTTGGATGATAGCTTTCACGAGCTTAGGCGTCTAAGAAAGCATCAAGAGGTACTAATATTTGTTTTGTCATTCACCTGTGTTTGAAGGGAACATGATAGGATGGTCTCTCTCTCGTAGGAAATGGGTGTCACAGACTCCTGGTCAGCTGGTGGTCCGTGATCCCCCAACTTAGACACAAATCTCTTTCCACTTAACAGAGAAGATCTGAGTAGTAGTCCAGGTTTGTGGTTGCTTCACAATTAGTTATGGGTATCATTGTAGTAGAGCAAAGCTCAGGTCACAGAAATGATGCATCAGAGTAATGACATGAGTTGAAATGTTCCTTTTTTCCTGCTGTTTGGCATTTGAAATGGATTATTTCAGAGGAACATACAAACAGTGAAACATCACTTCATATACTGCTGTACATTTTTGTGTGCCTTTAACAACAGTGAACCAAGTAATCTTATTCTTTCCTTATTTCTCAGTGATAGCATAGTTATAATTTAACAAAGATCATGTGTTTGTCATGAAATCCACCAAACCAGATCCAGATGCTATACATATATTAAATACATCCATTCAGTATTTTGAACTTGTGTATTTAACTGACTGCTGTATTCATTGCTGAAATTCTATGTTACAAAGCTGGTGCCTTAAACCAGGACAGGCGTAGGCAAGCTGTGTCTGACACCTGTACAGCTGCAATCAAAATCAGTGAACTGCTTCTGAGGTGAAGGAAGTTGAGTTTTTATTTTCCTCTGCAAAAGCTGGGAACCGGCATATTCACATCAGTGAATATGAGCAACAGTATGCAGTGAGAAAAGCTGGGTTCTCAAGATGTCTTGACAGATTAGAAAAAAGGTTTAAGTTTACAAATACACTTTACAAGTCTTTTAGGGACTATCTGACATCTTTGTGGTAAGGCTGTGAATCTTTTGAATTGCAGTTGTATGAAAGCAGGATTGCTCTGCCTTTCTGTAGGGCTCTAAGGAAATGAGGGACCTGGTGTGATTGAAGCAGGAGCTGATGATAAGCGTTGACTTCAGCTGCTGTCTGCCGTATATGTTTCTTTCAAGAACCAACAAATCATCCAAGTAATCATCTTTTGGTACAGAGATCACAGCAGTGATGTGGAGAGTTGCTTCTCAGTCTTTTAATACAAGCAGCCTGTGTCTGGATTAACAGACTGGAACTTCTGTAGAATGAAGTTGGGTTTTGCAGCTCACTTTCCAAGAAAGCTGTTTCTATCTGCTTTTTTTCCCTGAAGTAGAATCATAGAATAGTTTGGGTTGGAAGAGACCTTCAAAGGTCATCTAGCCCAACCCTCCTTAAATGAGAAAGGGACATCTTCAATTAGGTCATGGCAAAGGGCTCAATCTAAAGCCACATAGAAGTAACAGAAAGTCCATAATTCACTGTGGTGAACTTGGGATCAGATCTCTGGTCTTTCCCTCGTTGTTTCTCTGCAGGCTGTTGGCCTTAAAAATATAAGTCAAAAATCTTTCCAATTAGCACAAACTCTTTTTCCTGCTTGGCAGAAGGAAATATCAAGGGGTCAGTAACATCTGAGCTGCCTTGCTGACCCAGAGGATGCCTTTGAAACCTAGAACCCTCAATGGTTTTGGAGGATCCTGGAAGTGAGCTGGGTCTGGAGGTGAAGGTATTTGCACTTGCTTAATAAAGTGCCAGTGCTGGGTGCTCAGAAACAAGTGACATGCTGGATGCTGAGTTTACCAGACCTCCAAAATATACTTGTGTTGCTCCAAGGCACAGGTAGGTCTTTACATCTGCATGGCAGATTCAGGTAACACTCTCATGTTGTTCAATGGGAACTGGTTAAAACAAAATAACTCACAAGCCTTAGCAAAATGTGAAAGGGAACAATCAAAATTAGGCGTAGCCTCTTCTGGTGAGTGCACAGAGGCTGGACCTCATGTGGTATCCAACTGTTCTGTCAAGGTTAAAACCAGTAATTTGCACAGAACTGCTACTTAGTGTTGCTGTTGGTGTGGGCTGCACACAGATACGGACAGCAGCAAACACAAAGCCAAGCATCCCTGTGTCAGCTTAAGAATCAGCCAGTGGACAATAGTTACTGTGACCAAGCATGCAAATAGCGCTGCAGCTAACGTATTCAGTTAAGGTTTTTGATGCCATTCATATGTCGTGAAATGTGCATTGACAAAATACGAACATTTTAATGTGTTAAAGGGGCGTTTGGGGTTGAATGAGGGTGGGGATCG
>NW_009915324.1:0-24934 GCF_000696875.1 Nestor notabilis | reverse complement strand
ATCGGAAGATACAGCTTAACCTGATGAGTGCAAATAGGCCTTAGTTGAGATAATGAAATGAGTTTTGTTACTTTGAAATGTAATTAATGAGGGAGGGCAAAGACAATTTTGCAAGGAATTTGAGGACAAAAATTGTTTCATCTTTGTTTATTCAATCAAATCATTGCTCTTTGGGGCCTCTTTGGAGAAAGGCTGGTGCTTTCCTGAGTCTCATACAGTTTGCTGCTATTTTATTGTCCCTGTGTGTTGCTTATATTCTGTTGGGAAGCAGTTGTGGTTAGCATGTCTGCAGCACCATCTCACATATTTTGTTGGTTAACCTTGTGTTTCTTTTATTCACAATATCTAACCCCATGGAAACCTGCAAATGATGTCTGAAACATAACTGATAAAACAGTGAAAAGTGAGAGTCAGAATCCTTTGTAGATTTCAATATACTTCATAGTATATAGGGGGATGTCTGGAAATTATGGTCCAAGGACTTACACATGGGGATAATCCAAACCACTGTTTTATGGAGATTGAGCGTGAATGCAAACCTGTGTGCAGAATACATAGAGAAATCACTTTTCCATTACCAGGCTCAACTCAGGTGTTCCCAAGAGGACACACACAATGTAAATCAGTCAGGTCTGAAGTCTTCTTGGAGACCACATCTAGCATATGTGTTTCTAAGACTCTACAACTTGCCTGCAAGAAACAGCTTTGTATTCCCAAGACTGCTGAAGGCAGTCACTCTGGAGAGGTCTACTGACCCCAGGTCATTTTGTCAAGGGCAACGCTGTTAGTTCTGGGTCTGAGACTAGCTTAACTGGGCCCTTCATTGCTGTAATAACGTTTTGTTCAAAGGCCTGAGCAGGGTCATCCCAGCCCATCCTGTCTCTGATCATCCACTGTCCTGACCTGCTACAGAAAAATCTATCCACCAAAAGAACTGTGCAGAACATACACCTGAGCTAAGTATTTTTCCATACATCCAAATAAAAGGAGTTCAGAGGAGAAAGGTGACTACATGGAAAAGTTCAGGAAGTTTCTAGAACTTCTGAAGTGAAGGGAAAAGTTGCTTTGCTCTATTCCTTTTCTTCCTCCCTTCCCCCAAACCAAACCTCTTAGTGTCTCTGAAGCCATGTGAACATACACCCTTTATCTTAGCTTGCAGACAGTATTGTAGCACTAGTTGTAACAAAGGACAGACAGTTGATGTGACTTTTCCATTAGACCTTTCTGTTTCTTTATAAGAATGAGAAACTGCTGAAATGTCTGTATGAGCATTCAATACAAAGAAGAAATAATCAGAAATAAAAATAGTTTATTGAGATTATTAGCAACTAATTCTGGTTTAAATGTGTTGCTCATCATGCCTATTGAGTTGTGGGGTTTATTTCCCTGTCTGAAAGTTATTTGCTTAATATATTTACTGGTGTTTGTGTATGTAAACATTGTTCTTCCATTTTCAAACAAGAAAGTTCAGCTTGAGTTTCAAAGTTACTTGCTGTGGCTGTTTCCATCTGTCATATAATGTATGGTTCATCCTCGTGAATCCAAGACATGTTCATTCTGCTTCCTGGGGATCCAGCTGCAGTTTTAAAAAGGGAGCGAGATGCCCTTGGTGAAGACTCTTTTATGGTGAAGTGCATCTTGGTGCAAAAATTTAATCATAATAGAAGTCATGAAACTTTCTTAAATGAAATAATAAGTTTTTAAGAACACATCAACAACTTGGATTCTTAAATACACAGGTACAACTAAATGACAGCACCCAGACAAATGTGTTTCATGCCATACCTGACCAGCACAGCAAATACAGCATTTTTTTCATCTTCTGTTTGAAAGGGCTGCATTCCTCAGTGGAAGAAGTTCCTCACACCATGTGTGAGGGGTTGTCCACAAGTAGCCCAGTTTCATGCTGCTTTTCCCACACTCAAAAAAACCCCCACAAATTATTGATTAAATGTTAGTTCTTTTCAAAGTTGTGAAAGTGCTAATTCAGCAAGGCATTTGCAAGCTCCAGAGAGTTGTTCAACAAGCTATGTACTAACAAAATTGTGTCTGAATTAGCATTTTCAGCACTTGTAGAAATGCAAGGAGCCAATGCATTGTGCTTTCTTGCTTGGTGCCTCCATACATCTATTTCTATTTGATGTTGTTACACTTTCTGTACACAGCAAGCAGAAAGTATGTATTACCCAAAGTATGGGATCCAGGGAAATTTTCAGCTTATAGGCTTTGCCATTTGTAACAGTGTCAGACTTCATTTGCTGTAAGCGTATCTGTGGACAGAAAGGAGTGCTGCACATGCGGTGCACTGTGCATGGTTGGGGGCAGAGAGTGGGTGGGGGAAAAAAGGGCAATGTGGGAAACTCTTCAGCAGAAGTCAGCATGACATCAAGAAATGATGTGTTTAAACTTCTGCATTCAGTGCTTGCATTCAGCCTGGGTATTTTTGCTTGTAACATTTCTAACTGGTATTTTCATTATGGAACTTTCTAGTTCGATATAGCATATATTTAACATACATACATACTTATGCACATATATATATATAGGGGGAGGGGGATCTTGTGATTGTATAAGTGGCATTTTGTATCCAGTACATCAAATATGTGTGTATTTGAAAGATTTAATGGCAGATTCTGAAGCACTCTTCCAAAAATAAGTATCATAGCAACACTGCTTTAGAGCAGTCACTTTATTGATGTAAATGGTGATAGTTTCTGGATAGTTTCCTGCTTATTTAAAGAGTGACAAGAAAAATCAGAGTTGCAGTATTATTTTGCTCCTGTGCAGTAGATTGATGAAGGAATGCTAGAAAAAGATGTTGGTCTTGCCAGGAAGATGGTAGGAAATAAGATTTTCCAGGGTTGCTCTCTCCCCGCATGGCTGTTGGGTACTCCTGAATGCTGGACTTGTGTTTGAGATTGCCTCAAAAAATTCATTTGCCTTGGGATTCCCATCTGAAACATTTTGACTATCTTGTCTCTGCTTGACTGTGGGTTAGAGAATTTAGGGAATTAATTAAGTTTGTGTAGTAGGCTTGAATAGTTTTGGATGCAGATAGAGATCCTTGGGATATACTGTGCTTCTCCAGATTATAGTGTTATTCTCCCAGTTGTGTGTGCAACCTTCACCTCAGGTTTCTCCTGTGAGCATGGGATGGGTTTTCCTCATCTGGCAAGACCCAGCCAGGGAAGAGCAAGCAAGATGCTCGTGATAGGTTCTCCTCTGTGCTTACATCTCAGAAGAGCATCTTTTTGCCTTTTGCCATTGACCATTGCCTTAAAGATGTACTTTCAGCCCCCTTACGCTTTAGAACTGGCAGCCATTTCCCCACCTAAATAGGGCAATGCAGTTGGCCACCACTGGTCTGCCATTTGGTGGGGTAAGGCAGCCTGCATACAGACAGCTATGGGATGGAGGGAGTCCTCCCAGCTGCAACAGGGAAGGAGCAGGTTATGTAAACAAGGGCAGGCTGTAGCCTCAGGCATGTGCTTATCTATTCTCATTTAATCAGGTGGCACAGAGCTATTTTGCATGGCTGTGTTTGTTGCCAGATAGACTGGAGATGACACTACTGTTTGTATTAGTGATGTTAGGTTGATATCTATATTTTCTCCTTTCTCGGTGCTCTGGTAGCGCAGGGGTGAAGAAGGGCTTGTAAATATAGCCGGAGACAGGTAACAAACACTGAAGGTTCATTAATTATTTTGGTTGCTCTTCAGTTGTTAGCAGCTCAGCCTAATTTAGGTGCTTTGAGTTCCTATTTTTCATTTTGGAAATGACAGGTACTTTAGCAATGTATACTCTGTGATGGTATTTGATTAAGATTTGATCCCACAAAAAATGAACCATGTGCTAAATGTGTGCATTAGAAGCTTCAGTGACTTCCCGAGCATCGCTGAATGGAATGGGGTTGGAAGGGACCTTAAAGCTCATACATTTCCAACCCCACTGCTATAGGCAGTGACACCTTCTACTAGACCAGATTGCTCAAAGCCCCGTCCAACCTGGCCTTGAACAATGCCAGGGATGAAGCAGCCACAACTTCTCTGGGAAACTTGTGCCAGTGCCTCACTACTCTTATTGTAGAAAATTTCCTCCTTATATCTAAGCTGAATCTCCCTGCTTTTAGTTTAAAAGCATTACCCCTTGTCCTGTTGATGCAGACCCTGTTAAAATCATATGTAGGCATAAAGTGATACTTGAGTGTAAGTCTTTGCAAAGTTTGAACATGCATAAATCATACTGTATTATAGTAACTTTTTTTTTTTTGCATTTTTTTTAGCCTTAAAAAAGGGACGTTTTTGGATTACCCCTGACCCATATCACAAAGATGACAACATCCAGATTGGGCGAGAGGTGAAAATCTCCTGTCAGGTAGAAGCCATCCCTTCTGAAGAGCTTACGTTCAGCTGGTTTAAGAATGGACGTCCCTTGCGAAGCTCTGAAAGGATGGTCATTACACAGACTGACCCCGATGTTTCACCTGGCACCACAAACCTGGACATCATTGACTTGAAATTTACTGACTTTGGGACGTACACGTGTGTTGCATCTCTGAAGGGAGGTGGCATATCAGATATCAGCATTGATGTCAACATCTCCAGCAGTACAGGTAAGGAGGCTTTCTTTCATGTCAGTTTAACTTCAATATAGGCAGCCTATGTCTTTCTCAGGGAAAAAGGTGCATACACAGAACAGTTCTCACCACAAGGATATCCAAGCAGATCCTAGATCAAGGGGCTGAGCTGCTTTGATTAAAGGACAGAAACCTGAAAGTGGCATTTAGCGCACTCTCCCAAGAACACATTAGTGTCTGATTTACCCAGACATGTTCTCTTTTCCTGTCAGAAAAGTTACTGCTTTTATGAAAGGACTTTGGCTTTCATTTAAGACTTCAAAAAGGACTTTGGCCTTTATTTAAGACTTCAAGTCATCCAGAGTCATGAAAAATAGCTAGTAGGAAATTACAAGGAGAAACAGGAGGGTGCTGTGTTAACCAAACAGAATCCATCCAGCTACAGCAAGTACCAAGTATGGAGGAAGAAGCAATTTTTTCTTTAAGATTCCATATTGCGTGTTGTTGAATCATGCTATTCCAAGTAGGCAGAAAGTTTAAGGTATTTATTACGTGAATTTCTAGATCAGTGATTGAAATGTCTCTCTCTTTGATGAGTTAAAGCCTTGGCTATTGCTTTGACTCATAATGAATATTTTTACTCTGGAGTAGGAATATGTAACACAGTAGTAATTGCCTTCATGTCTTTATCTTGTTACTAATCTATTGGTTTGTAACCAATAGATTTCATTGACTTTTTCCCCCAGTAGTTGACTTTAGTAACTGAGGTAGTCCATGTTAATAAAACTAACTGGAGAACATTCTGAATGCAAAATTTATTTTCTGCCAAAAATTAGTTGCAGCCAAGAAGAAATGATTTGTTGCTGGTCGATTTCTATAGAGAAGGATAAAAAAAAAAAAAAAAGGCATTCTGTTTTCAGAATAGTGTCAGTATTATATCTAGTATCCAAATTGTCTTTTATATGAAGCATTGCTGTGCTTTTCCTCAGATTGTGCTTGTTATTCACTGGGATGAGGCACGCTGTGCATGTCGTTTAGAAAACAACAAAGAACACCATTGGAAAGCATTTTTATAGCATGGAAGGAAAATGTTTAATAGACATCTTCTGACCGCTTTTTACCACACACATTCAAATATATGCTTTCTACTTTTTCAAAAAGATTAAATGGGCACTTTTGCCTCAACGAGTATATCCACAGTTCTGTTCTCCAAATTTTAAATCACTAATACTTTGCAAGTAACAGCTCTTTTACAACTTTCATGGTAAGTTATCATTTATATTTTAAAGAAGATCCTGCCCTCCATCTTCAGTATGATATCCCACTTGAGCACCGCATCACTTCTGACATGAATCTGGAGGGTTTGCCCACTTAAAGGGTTTCATGAAAAATGTTATATACAACAGGGAGATGAGGCAGGATCTCCCTGTGTCATGGTTCAAGCCTCAGGGAGGGAGATTGAGGCAGGATCAATCTCCTACCTCAATCAGGCGGCAGGATTGACCTCTGGTTTGGATAGAAGCTGGGAAGTATAGCCATGTGATTGAGTTAGGGGCCACTTAAGCAAAGTGGACATATATAAGCCCATGGGACTGAATAGGAGGTATCTAAAGGAAGTGACCAGTGTCACTTCCAGGCTACTTTATTATTTTAAAAGCCATAGTGACTTAAGGAGAATCAGCAAAGACTGGAAAAAATGAAATTTCATCTTCCAAGAAGGGAAGAAATAGATGCAGGGGAGTACAGGCCAGTCATCCTCACCTCAGTCCCTGGGACGGTCATGGAGAATGTTGTCCTAGAAGCCGTATCAACACACATGAAGGACCAGGAAGTGTCTGGAAACAGCCAACATGGATTATCAGAAGTGAACTGTGCCTGACCCAGCCTGTTTGCTTGCTGTGATAAAAAAGACTGTGGGCAAGGGGAGGGAAAGGAAAGCTGCTTGCCTTGACTTTTGTAAAATCTTCAACACAGTCTTTTACAGCATTTTTATAACCAAACTGGTAAAGCATAATTTGGAGAGGTGGACTGTGCATAAAGTGTGTATGGAAAATAAGATGCAAAGAGCTGCGTTCACTGATAAAGAGTCAAAGATTGTGTGTATAAGTGAACAAGCAGTCAACGTTTACACAGTTCACTTTTGCTGTGTCCCACCCTGAAACATAAAAGATACATATACAAACCTTGAGAGACAAAACACTAAGTTCATTTAGTTTAGTTAGTTTGTATTTTATTATTTGCTAATTATTTTGTATTTGTGTTATTGTTCAGGGGTCCTTGAATGTTTTACTTTTTGGTAAATTTTGAAAGTATAAACCAGAATGAGTTATTTTACTGAAATGATTTTATGCAATTTTATGGACTTTTAGCGAACTTCAGAATGACCGTGTTGGAGTAATGCAGTAAGTTTGGGGAGCTGTGGAGGGCTGTTCCCTTGCAGTGGTACAGGCTGGGGCTGCCTAGCTAGGGAGCAGCTCTGCAGCATTCCGGTAGGCAGTGAGTGGACATTAGCAGCAGCAATGGAGGCTGATCATGTCCAGTTTTGGACTCCCAATGCAAGGGAGGCTTTCAGCAAACTGGATCAAGTCCTGCAAATACCATGAAGTTGGTCAGGAATGACTGGGGGATGGTGGGATCCAGCCTAGAGAAGAGGCAGCCCTGGGACACCCAACAGCAGCTGTCTCCTGCCTATAAGGAAATATCAAGAGGATGGAACTGGGCTCTTTGCAGCAATGTGTACTGGGAAGGTGAGTGGCAACAGGCACGAGTTGAAATGAGAAGTTCAGGCTGAATATAAGGAGCAAGTGTTTCCCTGTGAGGACATCCAAGTGGGGAGAATAGAGACATAGTGGGATCCCCATCCCAGGAAGTTTTGAAGACCTCATAAAGCCTTGAGCAGCCTGGCCTGACCTCATATCTGCTGTGCTTTGAGATGGGGCTTAGACTAGAGACCTCCTGAGCTCCCTTCCTGCCTCAATTATCCCATGAAGACTGTAGGAGCGGAAACACTAATCAATGGATTCATGGACAAGGGGACAGCCTGTCTTTTGGCCAAAAGAAACATGTTCCTCAGGCTTATTAATGCACATCTTACAGGGGAAGAACTGAGAGGATAAGAGCTGAGTTCGGCGTGATGGATGGCACTGGCATGCAAACTTTGTTACCTGCTTGCCAGGGTGAAGTGGACAGTGACATTTGTGCAGTCATGCATTGCCCGTCTGGCAGACAGTAACTGCTACATTGTCTGTACTTGCTGGGGAATCATTTGGGAAATTGATGGGATTTATTGGAAACATCCATTAGATGGCTGTACCTATAATCTCGTCACAATTTCTGCAGGCAGTGATGAATTATGTCAGCTTTTAAATTTACTGTTCTATGATGCTCAGGAAAATCAGAACAGAGGAATTAAAAAAAGCATTTAGGATCAGCCTTATTTAGCACCTTAAAAGAAATTCTGCCTATTTGTGTGACTTCGTTACCTGATTAAGTGAAAGCTGAAATAGTTTCTGTGTGCTATTGAAGGTCATTACTGACTCATCAAGATTCATTACTGCTGTGGTAATTATGAACATAAGGCCTAGGCACTAACATGTTTTCCAAATGCCAAGACTTGCACAGATATATTAATACCACACCGTGTGTCTGTTTGCTGGGTCTGGGGAAAATTCTTTCTTCCTGACATGCATGAGGTTCCACTTGGGGTCCCCAGGCAAGGCAGGAGGAACTGTCACCTCATAAGGAAGGAGATGGTTAGGTCTCCTCTGTCCCTTCAGTAGATTGGAAAGGGATATGTGGCAGTGCAAGGGACATGCCAGCCTCTTGACATACTCGGCATTGCATTTGTTTAGCAGGAATATTTTTCTTTTAGGAAAGGCATAGATTTGTGTCCTGAGTATCTTATATAAATGGACCTGAAGTAATCCCCTAGCAGCCCTCCCCCTGCCCCATCTCCATAAAGTAGGTCACTGAATAGTGGAAACGAGAACTCAAATGTTGAATATTTGCCCTATAAAAGCCCTGTCATCCATAAGACCAACCATTGGCAAATGTTACTAAAAGGCAGAATAGCTCTTCTGTGTGTGTGTGCATGTCACGGGTAGTCTGGAGGCAGAAGATGTTAAAACAGCAACAAAAAACCTGCAGTAAAATAGGCTCATGCTAAGCTAAAGAGAGGTGGATCAGGAGTGTGTTAATCTTTGTCAGTGATCTTTTTCTCTGCCTTAAATATTGTATTCAAAGCAGGAAGAATAAGGCTTTAGGTGATGTATGGTTTGCTCTGTTCAGTATGGCTTCTTATGCTGTCTTTATCTCCCTAAAATCAGTATCAGTACAGTAAGAGATGTAACATCTGTCACTGCTGGCTTATTCTCTTTTCATCTTCTCCCTGGCGGTAGTATTGTGCAGTGAAGCGAGTTGTTATTTCATGGGGGTTATTTTACTTTATTCTCTGCTGCACTGCTCTGAATTGCTACCAGAGGGGTTGGGTGGGGGAGATGGCGAGGAGTCTTGGCTGGAGGTGGTGGTGACCCTTCTTTTCCTATAAGAGTCCTTTCTACTGCTTCACTCTTACCCAGCGTGGACACAGCTAGATGCCCTACATGGCAAATATGTCAACTGAGTTCTTCATCTCTGGGTGAACCTAAAGATGTGCTGTGTGTACCACCCTGGGTCTGCTGGAATAGGCACATCCCAGAGAGGGACATGACTTTGGGTATGAGCACAGGGTGGGCTGGTGGCCTCCAGGTCTCCTGTTCCACCTCCAAGGCATGTCATGTCAACAAATGGATTCAGTTTTACATAAGTTCTGCCAGAGACAGGCAGAAAAATTCTTGAAGAGCTACTATATATGAAGCTGTGTATCCTCCCTGCAGTATGATAAGAGGGCTTCCCTGTTAAGCTAATCGGCTGTCTATTAAATAATAAACTAATTAAATGTCCAGGCTGATGTGCTGGGACATGTGGCCTTGATCTTGTATCTGAAATATGTGTCTTGTGGTCATCTTGTTCCTCCTTTGATGAAACATAAGAGACCTTCATTTTAGTTCTAAATGTTTATTAAAATCACAGTAGTGCCTCTTTGCATAATGAAAAATTGCTTTTTATGAGATAATTAGGTAGTCCAATTAAGATATTTGTAAACCTGAAACCCTGTGCAGAGTGATCATTCATGGGCAACCCTGAGACATACCAGAAAATAGACAGACATTTCATTATTACGGTAAATTGGTTATTTTTGTGAGACATTGTCTTTAGAGCTTGTCTTTGAAAATAATAGGTGAAAAGAAGGGACAGATAAATGCTGGATTTTGTTAAAAGGCTTTTCTTTTATAGTTCTATTTTAGTACTTAATGTGCAGAGATTTTTTTTCTTTTTAATTCTATCTCTGGGAGCTGCCATCCCTTCCCATCATCAGCCTGGACCATGGCTGGCTCTAGGGAGGGACTAAGGACCAGCAACCTCCTGCAGCCCCTTCTCTCCCCACCACCTGGGTTTTCCTCACAGGAAATATGATTTCTCCAGGATGCATTCATCCACTGTGGATTGACTTCAGCTGAGTTTCTGGGAGCTGACACCCTCTTTATTGGCCACGTTTTGCACATTCTCTTCATTCTTCTCTGGAAGGCTGCAGAGTTGGCTTATCTTCTCACATTGCATATGGCTCGTGGAACTCCTCAGCACGACTCCTGCAAGATCACTGAAAACTAATTCGGCTAAATTGCCGCTGGCTGTGTATGTTCTGGGTTTAAAATGTTCCTTTTAAAGTCTGCAAAGTAAGGTGGAATTTTAAGGTATTAAAAGTATGTTGAGCTGTAAGTACTGATTCATAGACTCAGAATCATGGAATGGTCTGGGTTGGAAGGAACTTTAAAGCTCCTCTAGTTCCAATCCCCCTGCCATGAGCAAGGACACATTCCACTAGACCAGGTTGCCCAAAGCCCCTGTGTCCAACCTGGCCTTGAACACTGCCAGGGATGGGGCAGCCACAGCTTCTCTGGGCAACCTATTCCAAGAAGTTGTGGATGGCCCAGCTTAAGTTGTGGGTGCTCCAACTGGTTCTGGAATTTTTGTACTGTTTAAGCAGATCTCTTGTCCAAGTCCCCAACATGAAACCTGTAGTTGATGTTCATGTCTTTACTTGCTGTTAGAAGAGTCTTGTGCCCAAGAAAACATGGGCTAAGGTGCTTTTTCTTCTTTGCATATGGGCAGAACAGCTCACAGGCAACTGGAACAATGAGAAAAGAAAGCAACCTTGAAATGAAGACATGATTTCCTTACAGGTCTCTTCATTTCCTTTCAACAAGAATAACTAGATATATCCTCTTTCATGGTGGTGAAAGACCACGGAAAGATTCAAGTAAATTCTCTTGACCTCAGCTGCTTTTCCAATTATCTGGCTGGATCTGCAAGTCTCCCCCAGAGTTCTTGTTTTCTTGCCACTGGAGACCCTGTCAGCATATACTCCCTGGTATTCCCCAGCACTTCTCCCAAAAGTCACACACATTAAAAGTACACTGAGCAGTTTTGTCTCTGTTTCCAGAGATGTATAGAGAACCTGCATAATTACAACTTGCTGCCCTTCAAAGGCTGTATGATCGTGATAAAATACATTTTATATACCAGCTCAGCTTCCTACACCACAGCTCAGTCTGTCCTGTCTTAGCAAACCCCTCCATCACATAAGGAGTATGAATCATGAACAGGGACTGAAATGCATGTCTTGGGCAGAGGATGATTAATACTGGAGATTCAGACCTTCAGATTCATACATATTAGAGAAGGAGAGTATGCAAATAACTTCACCTCTATCTCCTAGCCACTACAGCGTAGATGCTTCAATATTCCTTTTAAATTACTTGAGCAATATGACTTCCAACACTTCTCTTGGGAGATTATCTCTGAGTAATCTCCAGTAGGGATTATTTCTTGATATGCAGCTGAAACACTCTTTTGCTCCTCTTTATCCTATAATTACTAGTTATTACCGTTAGTCCATTTTAAGCAGCCTGATCACACTGGCCCACAGCCTTCCCATTACTGCTTGCACTGACAGTCTCTGCTTCAGGGCCACAGCTTTCCCTTCTGCCTTTTTAAGGCACCCAAGGAAATACAGAAGTGATGGTAGCCCCTACTTCACCTATGCTATCTGTAATCGCCAGTAAAGAGCTCAGGAGTCATGCTGTCTCCCCCAAGCCTACTATGGTGTCACCACTTCTGAGGGCTACTTGTCCTTCTCACACTGGTTAGCTTGGGTTGAAAGGGAGTTTTAAAGGCCATGTAGTCCATCATCTTGCAATGAGCAGAGACATCAAGTAGATCAGGTTGTGCAGAGCCCCTTCTGCCCCTTTGAATGATTTCTCTAAACAGATTCTTGCCTCTGCCATCGCCTCTTTGGCATTTAATTGGGCTATCTGGATGGTTCAAAATAGGAACTTAACCTATCAGGACTTCAAAGATCTAGAGTAGACTAGAACTAGGTTATGTCTACCCGGAATACACAGTGAATAAATGTATTAGGTTCATGCATTTTGGCTTTTTCTTTTAAATAGCTGCCTTGGTCCAGTCCCCATTCTCCTATAGACACAGTGCCTGTGCTAGATCAAGGATCTTATGGAATTACAGTAGAACTACCACATGAGATCAGATGGAAGTGTCTAGTCTGGTTTGCTATCTCCAGTAACAGACACGTTTACCTAGGGAGCAGTTTAGCAAAAATAGAGAGGACAAGAATACAGTGATACCTTCTGCCATCTGACCTGATGAGTCAGCAACTTACAGAAGCAAAGGCTGTCTCAGACCATTTCAGTTAAGAGCCAGGAGTGGACATATATCAACAGATACATATCTTCTTCATGTGCCACTGCCTGTTTCAAAAAATAATAGTATGAATTTTTAAAGGAGGTACTAGCACATTTCTTTTTCAAATGATAACCCTTTGCTTTAGAAAACAGATTTAACTGCTAAGAGTTAAATTCCGTCACTCACCTGCTTAGCACATCTTGCTTGGCTGCCACCTGCCTCTGCTTGCCCCACTTGCAGCACCTTTGCTAACATACCCTTGTTTGTGCCCGTTTGCTCACACACCCTTGCACATGTGCTCTTGAACCTTTGCTCATGCACTTCAGTTTGTGTGCCCTTGTTCACCCGCCTTTGCTCATTCGTCTTTGCTTGTGCACTCTCGTGGTAAGTGATAGGACAAGAGGAAACAGCCTCAAGTTGTGCCACTGGAGGTTTAGACTGGATATTAGGAAAAATGTCTTCACCGAAAGTGCTGTCAAGCATTGGAACAGGCTGCCCGGTGAAAGTGGTAGAGTCAGCATCCTTGGAGGTGTTTAAAAGACTGGCTTTTAGGAACATGGTTTAGTGGTGGACTTGGCAGTGCTGAGTTAATGGTTGGACCCAATGATCTTAAACATTTTTTCCAACCTATATGATTCTGTGATTCTGTTTCTACACCTTTGCTCACACAGACTTGCTTTCCTCCATAGCAGGCTCTGCCATCTGGTCTTGGGGCCTCCCTACATCTTTGATCACAGTAAAGGAAGAAAAACATCATATTATTAATTTCCTCTCAGTTCTCTAATTTCCCCCCTTCCTTGTCTTCCTGATTTCTCTGTGGCCATTGCATTGATTTGAGTTTCTTTTGTGGCTTTTTTCAGCTTTATTGCTTATGAAAGCAAGTCATACACAATCAGGCTGCCAGTGCCTGTCAGTTAGTGTGTCACAAGTCCTCAGACCCCCTAATATTTTTTGACCCTGTAGCTAATTTAAGCCAAATTTGACAGCAGAATAGACATCCTGGAGTTAATTAAGTGCCTGCAAGTTTGTGAAAATAAATAGATAGGTATAAAAAAGGGAAACCCCACAATAAAACCCTCCCTGAGCAAAATTCAGCACTGTCTTTCTTCCCAATTAGACAGTAGAGAATCAGTGTCTGAGTTAAGGGGGGACCCATGGCCATAACCACCGTGCTGGGGGCAGAGAAATAAATAGTGAGAGCTCACTGTCTCGAGCACTGTCAGTCAAACGTGATACATGAAAGCTGCAGCAAGGCTTCTTATTTACAGCTGTGCCTATGAAATGATTTGTTTTAGTAGATGACCTTGTCCCTCCTCTCTCCTTCTCTGTTTCCAGTAACAAGAACATTAATAAATACAGTAAACCATAATAATACATTAGCTGGCTTACAATGTGGCAAACGCTGGTTGTGTTGCAAAATGCCACAGGAGAAGATGAGTCAGGTTATTTTAGGGTATCTTTCCATCTGGGGTACTGATACAGCCTATCCTATCAGCCTGCCTGCAGACCTCAGTCTATGGTCTTTGTCTTGGCAGTGTGCAGTTTTTCAGTACTGTTATCTCTATTATTCAGAAAGAAAACTGAGTTAAATGGGGGGGAAGGGGGGGGAGTAAATTACTAGATAGATCACAGTTGCACAGGACTTTTTTGGTATGCATCTTTTTTCTTTTCTTTTTTTTTTTTATTTCCTTATCCCCAAAGATGCATATCTTGTGCCATTCACTCTCCTTCCTTTCCGCTGCCTCCAGAAGCTGAATGTGACCATGAGAAGCAGTGTGTGTTCTTTCTAGATTTCTTCCTTATATGAGTCATAGTTTGTGCTGAGTGTACAAATTTCTGAATTTCCCCTTTGGTCTGAGGTGTTTCCTGCAGCTGGCAGGTCCCACAGCTGGAGCTTGGGGTTGGTGCCTTCTTGCATTCCCACAGTGCAGCTGCATGGAACACAAGTCTTCGTGAGCCTCCAATTTCAATCATACATCTCTATCCCCCTTCCTCTCTAGGTCCTCCTCATGGACACACTAACTCTGTCTGTTTATTCCTCACATGACTACCTGTGCCAGTGTCTCACCACCCTCACAGGAACGAACTTCCTAATATGTAATCTAAATCTACTCTCTTTCAGTTTAAAGCCAGTCTCCCTTGTCCTTGTCCCTACGAGCCCTTGTCAAAAGCCCCTCTCCAGCTTTCTTGTCAGCCCCTTTAGGCACTGGAGCTGCTTTAAGGTCTCCCCAGAGCCTTCTCTTCTCCAGGCTGAACAAGCCCAGCTCTCTCAGCCTGTCTCCACAGCAGGTGCTCCAGCCCTCTGAGCATCTTTGTGGCCTCCTCTGGACTCACTCCGACAGCTCCACATCCTTCTTATGTTGGGGGCCCCTGAGTTGGACACAGTGCTGCAGGTGGGGTCTCACAAGAGCAGAGTAGAAGGGGAGAATCACCTCCCTTTTCCATTCTTGTTTCAAGAGCAGGTTTGGGTCAGCCTCCACACGTGAAGCTGGCTTTGCTTCCTCCTTGCTCATCCTTTGTGTCACTTCCATAATATGTTGCCTTCAACAGGCAGCATTTCCACAGGACCACTCGCTGTGCTGAGTGCAAGCCTTGCTCCTGGTTTAATGCTTGCAATAAGAAGTTACAGCCCTTGCCCCATCCAGAAAGTGGGTGATTTCTGAGGCTAAGACAGGGTGTGATTTTATGATCCATACCTGTTGTTCTGATGTCTGTCTAGAAAAGATGGAGTCTGGAACAGGCTGCCAGCGCAACATGTCCAGAAACAGATCTACACAAACACTGAAAAGAAAACTTGTCTTGGACCCATCTGGACCATGGGTTTGCAAGCAGACCCGTAGGTAGCAGTGTAAGTTGGTACAGAACATATAGCACACCTTTTCCCTCTTGATAGCAGGTTTTTTGTTTGAGGGCTGTGATCCCGTATCATGACCTCATGGTCCTCATAGTCAGTGAATCCCTGAGGCAGGAGAAGGTTGTGCTTCCCACGGAGCTGGAGGTGCCGGAGGGGCAGGGAGTGAGAGGAGAGCTACGAGGGAGCCTGCAGCATCCATGCCAACAGGTACATGCTTTAATCAAAGCACATTCACAGCAGGAGCAGATACACTGCCCAGGGATGGAGGAACAAAGTAAATGGGGTTTTTTTACTGGTCCAGACAAAGCTTTGTAGTATTTGAACTACGCTGAAAAGCCATAAGCCAGATGAGCTGTAAAAAAAATGTTCAGAAGGATGCTCCTTTCTGCAGAGAGGCGCTGCACAGTGTGTTTTCAAACCTTTCTCTCTAAACTGTATTTTCCTTCTTGGAACAATACCTTTTTCCCAGTTCATCCTGTGTTTTCATAGAACATTGCTTTAGGAAATGGCCCTTCTGTATCTACTTGATGTGCTTGCTTTCAGAAGTCCCACCACAAGCACTTGGCTGGTGCAAGTCCAGCTCAAGCACCATGTACTTCACAGAAAAAGCGTGGGATTTAGAAATGAGGGAGAGGAAGGAGCATGCACTGGTGGAGAAGTGCAGTCAGAATAGCTCAGAAAGCCACAGAGCAGCCTTCATCTGATCCTTCTGTCCCATCCCTCGCCAGGGGCTTTTGGGCATCTCCATGGAGTGGTTCTCCTCTAGGCTGCCTCCGAGTTATCCGTGTTCCCTGGGCCCTGACCTGTACTCAGAACCTGCTATGGCACTTACAGGCATAAGTGAAAAATAAGAATGTTTTATTAATTTTGGGAATGTTTTATTAAGCAGTCTTTCCCTTTTTTCTTCTTTTTTTCTTCTTTTATTTGAAGTATAAAATAATTTTTCATTTACTCTCCTGTGGAAAGTTATTTCAGCTTTTACATGTCCCACCAGATTCAGAAGGAGCTATTAAAGCCTTCAAAACAGCTGAGAACAGCATATTGGTACCTGTGAAAGTCCCTGATTTAAGCTTTGATTCCTAGCAGGCTTCTCAGGTCTGTAGACACGAGGTAGATCCCAGGGGAAAACTGGAACTATTTCTCACTGGTAAAAGTCTGTGGTTTCTGTGTCTGGGGGCCTCAAAATAGCCTCTGATTATTTTTGCCTGCAGACAGGAGTTATAGTGCAGGCTGTATTTGTCAGTCCTGGCATCCATGGAAAGTAGTTGAGGGCAGGACAGTGTTGAGAGGTAATGCTCCTGTGAAGGAAAGCTTTAAAGCAGAACGCATCTCTGCCCCCCAAGATTCAGAACAAAGACCCATGAGGACAGCTGAGTTTTCAGAAGGCACAAAAGGTGAGAGGGGGTGGGCAGTGTTTAAATCATCTTTTTCCACGTTTTCACCCACCACACAACAGCCTGTACCGCCCTTAAGTAAGGGTTGATGGTGCCAAAGGCACCATGTGTGATCTGGAGACAAGCAGCTTCAGAGACAGCACTTCTGTTTGTGTTGCACTGAGAGGAGTAAGAAATTGGCTATAAATCCAATATAGGTATGATGAGAAGGGAACAAGAATTGGATCTGGCAAAACCATTCTTGTTAGGCCAGCGGAGCTTGTAGTGCTTTGTAATTCTGAAAAGCTTTCAAGCTTTCATCTTAATGGCTGCGGCAGAGGGGCCACCTCTGATGGGACCAACGGTGGAAGCTTACTGGGATGCATGTCAGGCTTTTGCCATGGTCCTGGGACATTTCTGCCTTTGCACAACAGTGTCTCTTCCCGGGAGAGTAAGCTCTTCTCAGTGCTGAGGGCTGGCAGTTCAGAGCTGTGGCTGATAGTTTGACAGGCACTGGGGTAATTAGAAGTCTTGCTCTTGCAAGACTGTGGAGACGAGAAAGGACAGGTCCTTGGGCATTGCCAGTTCACTGTGCAGCAGTGCCACGTATTCCTCTTACAAGGGGGTGCCTTACTCTTGCTGGAAGCAGTTGTTCACGTGTCCAGCTGGATTTCTTAATGCAAATCTCTGTGAAAAAAAATCACCACTTTGATAAACCTCCTATGATAGAAGGATGCCAACTGCGTTTTGGTTACAGGTCTTGAATTCTGAACTGATTTCTGAATTGGTATGATTCTTCCTCATTGCGTGGCCATTACAGGCTGGGTAAAATCAGCAGGCAGTCTGTTATTAGAAAAGGTTTTTAGTGCCAAATACTCATAAAAAGGAAAGCCATAGCTTGCAGTGATAAAGGGCTAGCTGTGACCAGTGGTCCGAATGCACTGATGTGTACTGTAATGGCATATTGGCATATATAATGGCATATCTGAGACACACAGGGAGGTAAGTAAGTTTCATAGCTGGGGTTGATGAATCTTACTTGAACAACTTCAAGCAGCTGACAACCTTCTCTCATGAATATAGTAGCCTTGCACAGTCTTCCAATGTATGTCAGGTTGAACGGGGCTTTGAGAAGCCTGGTCTAGCGGAAGGTGTCCCTGCTCATGGCATCAGGGGGTTGGAACTAGATGATCTTTAAGGTCCCTTCCAACCCAAAACATTCTGTGATTCTATGTAGTCAATATATGCTGTCTGTGTATAAACTTCTTGATATACAGCTATGACTGTAACAAGCAAGAAAGCCACCTGATGTCTCTGTAATGTTAATTGTTGAACTGTCTCTTTTTTTTTCCTTTGAAGTCCCACCCAATTTGACTGTTCCTCAAGAAAAGTCTCCCCTGGTCACCCGGGAAGGGGACACGATCGAACTGCAGTGCCAGGTGACAGGGAAGCCCAAGCCCATCATTCTCTGGTCCCGAGCAGACAAGGAAGTTGTGATGCCGGACGGAGCAATGCAGACTGAGAGCTACGATGGGATCCTGAGAATAGTGAACGTGTCCAGGGAAATGACAGGAACCTACAGGTGCCAGACCAGCCAGTACAATGGGTTTAATGTAAAGCCCAGAGAAGCTTTGGTACAGCTCATTGTACAGTGTAAGTAGACCCTTATTTTCTTTCCATGTGGTTTTGCTGAAAAAAAGAAGTTGATTTATTTCCTCCCCTAAATACACAGCAGCAAGTCTTATGGTTGTTAATATTTTTGATGCTGTATTGTTTGGCTCTCTAGTTCCCTGAATCCATGATTATAATGTAAATGTAGAAGTAAAAGTTACATAGGAGCCCCATTTATATTAAAAAAAAAAAAAAGTGTGAAGCAATCATTATTTTGTTAATGCCTAGCTTTAAGTTTCTTGACACAGGAACAAGCACATGAGAGAGGAGGACATATTTCTGTAAATGCAGATCTGATACTGATCTCATTTGTTGATACTATGTAAAAGAAGAAGAAAAAAATGAGGAAAAGTGCTGTTCCATCTTAGCTGATCTGCATGCAAATCTGTATCATCTGCTCTGTCTTTGCAAACCAGCAGCATCAGGAACGGGAAGGAAAACATAAGAGGAAATCAATTATTTTGCAAATGCTCAGTGTTTATTATTGGAAAATGAAAAGTCTGGTTTGATATGCTTTATGGGGAATAATGAGGCATTCTTCCTTGCTGTGTAACTGATAAAGTTGTTCACTAAATGAGTTTCATGTTTGTTGTATTGTTGGTACTTATTCTCACTTCTTTTACATAGTGACTTGTGTAGCCCTTATTTACTCTGGTTTCAGATGCCCAAATATTATGGCAGATTTTCTTTTTAGCAGTGTTCTGTGCTCAGCACAACTGACCTCTTTTGGGGCCTCCAGGGATGAGATGCTGCAATATACATAGTTATTACTAATAATCAACTGATCTGTTTATTTCCAAGGTCTGTTGTATAACAAATTATTTATGCACTTGATTACATGTTGTGGTACTTGCAGTGCTTTCATCAGAGCTGTTTAGTGGTGTGCAGGCATAGCTTTTTATCAAAGCATGCTACTGTCCCAGGCACCAGTCACATGTATTGATGCAAGCTGGAGCCTTCTTGCTTGCACTTCTCCTGGTTGCGGTTTCATCTGCGTTAGGACTGGCATCATCCTACCTGCACTGATGTATCTAAACTGGGAGCAGAGGTGTCTTCGATTCCCTCTCCAGAGGTTGCAGAAAATGACTTGAATCTTAGATCATCCTGCAGAGAGGTCTTCCTCTCCCTCTAGAGCATGAAAGGACCACTGGGGTATTAGTTTCCTACAGATGGCACTTTTAAAGCAGATGGGTTGTTGTAGGGAAGACTGGCTCCTGTACGAACAGGCTGGACAAGCCTTAATTCACAGCTGTGGTAGCACTAGGGAGCCCTTACTGGCAAAAGAATTTTTACTCAGGTCATTGTTACTAGCATTACTAGTGTTTATTCTGATGATGGTTTTTGTGGTTATCATCACTAAGACTACCTTTGATGACACACAGTGTTGGTTTCAGATCTCCTATAAGAAGCCATCATCATTATAAGTGTTTAATTTTAGCCACACAGAAAAGGTGGTTTATAGAAGGTGAATGTCATGAAAAGGCAGAAGACAAAAGACATGGAAAGGCAGACTGTAGGATATGTGGAGAGGGCCCCAAGTCTGTCCTGTAAATGGACATGCCACCAGGGCACAGGTCATTGTCAGAGCTGGTAGAGCTTGTGGAACTGTGTCCTGGACCCCCACAGCATGAATGGTGCAAAAGAGGAGGGTTGATGCTGGAGAAAATACAGAGAGCAGCAGCACAAAGCTGCTACAGGGGGTTTCAGTTGCTTCAGTTTATCAGGTGTATTCACAGAGGCTGGATATGGCATGTTCTGGCTACCACAGCTTTCCTAGGACATGCCTTTGCCATCTCTTTCAAACATGAAAAACACAAGAAAAGATTAATCCATACAGTTGTAACTTAAAGAAAATCTGTGTTGTGAAAGCTTGCAGTGATACTCCCAGCCTGTGGCTTCTGGGACATGGGGTGGGACAGCTTGGAAGACAGCAGCAGTGTGGCTCATAGAAATGGTTGACTAAGACTGCTTCCTCATAGCTCAGTCGTGATGTCACATCTGAACAGTGGTGGCTGATAAAGGTGATAATGTACAAAATTTTTTGATTGAACTGAAGATTGGCTTGTGTGGTGGCTTCAGGCCTTCATGATCTTGAATGACAGACAGGAAACATGAATAATAAACTCGGTAAAAGCTGATTCACAGAGTCCCTGTGAATCTCTGAATAAGATCCACTGTACAGTGGAGGAATGGTTGTCATGAATAAAGAGGAGGGAAAGCAGCATCTTTCCCCTCTCCTATCACTGATTTGCTGTGAGAACTAGGAAAGATTTTGTTTCTAGGCGCATTGGTCCTCCACCTTAGCCATTTTGTTTATGTTCCTTTGTTGTCAGTGTCCATCATCTTTTCCGTACGTCTACAGAGTCCAGCATAATTATCATCACATCCTCGTTTGGGTTGATTGTGATGATGTGTGGAGGATGGCCACATGGATGATGGACATGTGGATAATGCAGGCTTCTTCAAGTAATTTAGTTCATGTGTGTGAGAGTGTTCCTGATGAAGCAAGAGCTTTAGCAGAAAAGCCATGGAGGTAAATCCACTCCAGCAGTTACAAACAGCAAAACCCCAAAGTAACACCTGGGGCAAGCTAGCCATCCCATCCCTGCTGCCAAGAATGTCTTGTCTGAAGTTTTTAAAGATTTTATTTCTAAAGTTCTTGGAGAGCTTCATGAGCTCAGAGGAGCCCTGTTTCATGATTCCTGATAATAAAAGCAATTTTCAGCTTTTCAGCTTTTCTTTTTTTAAATCCCCAGAAGCTAAGTTTACTTGGGGATACTGGAAGAACAAGTATTCAGAAGCACTCTTGACATGGCTCTGTATAACAGCTGTCATGTGTCCTACATTTTGTCCTGGAAGACTTTATTTCAGGTCTTTTGCAGTCATGGAAGCTCTTCTGTTTATCCAGCAAGGTCTGTGTCGTTTATTCTGGTCTCCGTTTCAAAGCTTTTGTGCAGACACTGCTATTTTCTTCATAAGGGAGGCAATCACGCGTTTTGTGTTAGAGGAAGGGATGGTTGAATATAGTTCTTGGGGAATGTTTCCCAGGATGTGGACAAGGACTTCCCACCAGCTGCACTTCTTCAGGACTTAAGCCAGTCCTGATGGACCCAGTGGGATGGCCCCTGCTGGCTTCCAAAGGCAGGTGGATGTACTGCTTGCATTGCTACTCCTTTACAATATTTTGCTGGTATGAAAAGAAGCTTCGTTTTTATGTATGTTTTCTATTGCATTAGATGCAGCCATTTACATATTCTGAGAGATGAAACAACTTGAAAATGGTTATAACAAGCAGGAGTATAACAAGTATTTACAGATTTTTCTTTAATCTGTTCTTGTTTGGATTTCTACTAATTCAGATCCTAGCAAGTGACAACTTGGAGACAAATGGACAAAGCAGATATTATGTAATGCTTTGATTGTTTTTCTTGTGAGAGGAAAGTACATGTGTTCACATTGACTTCAGCATCATTCCCGTAACTAGCACAGCATTTATTGTATTGTCATAAAAATCAGTTATTTTCAGTAATTTTGTAATATTTAATTTAGATGCTTTTGTGAGTTACAAACAGGGAAAGATATTTAATGAAACAATTCTATAACAACTTATTGATTTCATTTTGTGTATGGTGGCTGGGTACGTAAGCAGATCTATTCATGGACTTTGGTAGCTTGATACATTCCCCTTCTCTGGGGCATCTTAAGGGTTTTTACTTGTGAGAGTAGGACTTTCTGGCTCACCAAAGTGGTGTCACAGGGCAAATCTTTCAGCGGAACTGGTGCCCTAGTTCATATCTGTTGGTTCAAACTAAAGAAAAATCAAATATAAATTCAAAGATAAAAGCTTTCCCCCCTCCCCCAAATTTGACCCTCTCTCTGTTCATGTGACCAGTTTTAATAAAGTCTTTCTGTGCCTTATCTCTCTTTTCCTCTGCAACCTCTTTAACCCTGTGTTCAGTGCTGTCAGGATCCTAGACTGTGAGCTCTCTAGGAAAATATGCTTTGATTTCTGTGCTTTGACACAGTTTGGCCTCAAGTTGTGGTTTAAGAATTTTGATTTTTCATGTTTACCATCAAATTCTAATAGGAAAATGAAAATGCATGATGGAGAAACCAAGAGTAAAGGAAGACATCTCCCCTAGCTCAGGTCTGTGGACAAGAATTGGCTGGTATGCTTTTCGGTACACTTTGAGTCATGTCATCCTTGGCATGTCCTGAAGTGATTGCTCAACAGTAAAATACAGCAAATGAGATACTGCTTTGAGGTCTAAGTGAGTAGGCCTTAGAGAGGAATTTAACTTAAAATTTTACACATCTGAATGTTAGGTATCTGTGCTCCCTGGGTGGCTATGGAGAGCAAAGCATCCATAGAAAGCAGCAGAGCTTGTCCTACAGAAATTGTCTGGGATGGCTTTTCTTTGTCCCACTTGCCTGTCTGTAAAATAGAGCTAACAGTTCCTACCCTAGAGGTTTTGGAGATGAGATTCTGAGGATGCTGTAATAATGAAAGACATGTAACATCTGATTTGATCAATAAACCTCGTATCCTTTGCTTATTGCTAGTATTATCCTGTGGTGTTTTCTCTTAGGTGTGTTGGCATTCATCACAAGCTATGGGCTTTACTGATTTTGATCTTCATTGTTTGGCAGATTTTACAAATGCTGCTAGCTTTTCTTGGACAGAAGAGCTAAACACCTTCACTGGGATTTGGTTGGTGGTGTTATTGTAATGTTCACCTTCCCTAGGAGATTGAGAAGTATAAAAGACCACTTTGTAAGGTGATTCATTTCTTGCTTCTTTCCCCAAAGAATAAAAGAAAGGTGAAGTTAGTCATGATGCTAGGGACAGAGCTGAAGATAGTCTGTCATCACAGATAAGCCATCAGCAGAGCCTGGTCTGTGAAGTCCTGCTGGCACAGGTTGTCCAGTTGCCATGCAAGCAAAGACAGCACTTGGAGAGCAGAGATTTTCCCAGGACCCATGGATGTTGTCTTGGTGTCTCTGTCCTGGAGAGGAGCTGGCAACACCAAATAGCCTGGTTTGCTGTGCAGCCAGCTCCTCTGCACCTTTGCAGGGAGTTTCTATACGTTTTTCACCCATGTCAAGGCTCTTTAAAAGGTGCTCTCATCTATAGTATGGTCAATGTAAGAGCCCTTCAGAGAATAGCATTTATCCTTCTGTATCTTCCTTCCACATCTTTGAGGGCTTTTTGCTTTCGAGAGGCAAGGGTGGAAGGGTATTTACTGGGTCCAAGAGGATCCCTTCAGCAGGCTGAAATGCCATGAGCAGTTTACTGGGAGGGCTGGACTAAGCATGCAAAGTCAGCAGAGCTGGCAGAGCAGCAGTGCCAGCGTTTAACTAGTTTATCTCCCGAGCATGGTTTGCTGCGTGCCTGTGAGTGGGAAAGGGATGCTGAGCAGGGCAGAGGAGGCACACGTGATTGTTGAGAGATGTGTGATGGCTCATGGTGACTTAAAGTGCTCATGCTACAGCACTGGTGACGTTGTTTCTTAGTGCTGCAAGACACACTGTTCATTTCCCCCAAAGCAGCTTATCAAAGATGAAAGGTGCTGGTCCAGACAGAGCCCCAGCTCCTGCTAAAGCTTGTGCCTACCGTTGGAGGACCCATCAGAAGCCCGATCAGTCATGCACCTTCCTGCCACAAGCCCAGGAAAGTCTCTAGGATGTGGCATATTTGCTCTGATTTGAGAGGGTGGCATCTGAAAAGAAAGGACTCCTGAAGGTGGCTTGTCCCAGCTTAGTTTCGGAAGGGCACCAAGACAGACAAGTGGAAAGTGGGAATTACATGTGGTAACAGCACTCTGAGTGCTGCATCTGTTCGCAGCACCGACCATTTTCTTGTGCACAAATTTGGATATATAAAAGTTAAGAAAAAAAAGAATGAATGCCTGTTGTTGGCAGACAGGTGCAATCCAGTAATAGTTTAAATGCACCGCTTTTACTGCTGGAAGAGAATGCTCAGGAAATAAAAATGCCATCAGGTACAATATAATCAAATGTTTACATCGTGTACATTATCAAGTGATGATAGCAGAAAGGACAGAATCATTCTTCACAGTGGACATTGCTGCATGTTGGGCTTGCATTTTATATGCTCCAGTTTTACTTTGGGGCTATATAAAACATTGTTTATAATATAAACTCCTCTCCAAATGCATTTGTTTCCAAGTACTTGTAAAGCCTCTTAAAACATCAAAATTATTTCATGGTAACCTGGTTGGCATAGCAGTTGGCTGTATTGTGAGGCTCTGAATTTTTCTTTCAATTTGAGTTTTAGTTTGTATGTCATTTCTACTCAGTAATAAATTCTAAACAACTAATGAAATCATGCTGAAGGGGAACATTCATTGGGGATTATATTTGAAAAGGAACAGAGCTAATTAGTAAGAAATATGAGGCTGAGTTATGATCTCAGGTGCATCATTGCAAATCTGGAGTGTATCGGTGGGGCATAAATTAGTTGTACAGGTTTGCCATTGGCAGGAGAGTTGCAAACTGGGTTCGCTTTGATTTGGTTCTAGATGTTATTTGCAGTTGAAGATGGGGAAAAATAACCTTTCATGCTTTAGGTAATTTGGCAGCTCAGAAAAAATGCCATATCTATTCTGTCTAAATATATGCCTGATGAAATATTAATAT
>NW_009915323.1:0-205 GCF_000696875.1 Nestor notabilis | reverse complement strand
AGAGGTCACCTCTGTGTGACCCAGCCTCGGGCTCTGGCTGCCTGTGCCCAACAGCTCTGCCTGGCCATAAGTGGCGCCGAGCGTTACAGTGAAGAACGAGACCAGAAATAAATGAGGTTTCTTCTCTGCCCAGAGCATTTTAATAGGAATGATGGGGCTGTACATCCTCTGGGGGCAGGAGGTGATGACTTTCCAGACCCAGGAC
>NW_009915322.1:0-6463 GCF_000696875.1 Nestor notabilis | reverse complement strand
AGACCCCATCCCCTTCTCACCTGCCTTCACCCCCCCACCAGGGAAATAGCAACTCAAGAGCTATGGCCTGTGGGGACCCCCTGCCCCTACTGAGCTCCTCCCGGGGCAGCTAGAGGCTGAAGGGGAAGTATAGAGGGACCCACAGAACATTCCCTGCACTGGCATCTGCTCCTAGATTGACCTGATTCACCTGGGAGCCAAGTTCTCACCCTGCATCCGGAAGGATCGGCAGGGGGGGGGGCCATCTCCCCCGGGGGGGGGCGGGCGGCGGGGGCGCAAGGATCGGCAGGTGGAGCGGCTCATCCAGCGCGAGCGGGACCGGGAGCGGGACTCGGGATGCTGTGTCCAGAACGACAACTCGGGCTGCATCCAGACCCTGCCACAGGACTGCTCGGTGCGTGAACCGGGAAGCACGGGGGATCCCTGCAGCAAAAGGCTAAGACATCTCCACCCTGCACAGCAGGGCAGGATGACTGTGGGGTAAGAGCAGGGCATTTGCTGCTGCATCCTCAGTCTCTCCATCCATCCTTCCCGCAGGAGACGCTGGCAACGTTCATCAAGTGGCCAGGCACCAACGTGCCAACCTTGGGCTCAGGGGAGAAGAGGACATCGGGGGCTGTGTGTCACCAGGACCCCAGGTAGGAGTGACAAACGGCACCAGCTGTGCATGGGCCACCATGGAGGTGCTGCGTTTGCAGCTTAGGTACCTTGAATCCTCTTGTGCAAGGGGCTGGGAGGTCTTATACACCATAGAGGAATGATAAGGAAGGAATAAGTGGGGAAGGTGAGGTGGGGTCTGTCCTAAACGTAGGGAGCAGTGAGAGATGATGTTGTTTTGTGCTGGTCCGTGCTTGCCCTGTTCTGTTGGGATGGGGGATGCTACAAGGCGGCATCAGTGGGGTTGTCTGACAGATGTGTGCCGTGGGGTTCACCCATGGAAGGTGCTGCTGTGGGGTGTTATAGGACACTGAGGTGCAGGATCCCCCCCCAGGCCAGGGGATGGGGCAGGTCCCAAGAGCTGTCTGTGCATGAGGGGAGTTACTAGTCTGTGGGGAGGAATGTGCTGGGGGGATGATCCTGATTCCCACCCTTTTTCTCCCACCAGGACATGCGAGGAGCCAGCATCCAACCCACCCCACGTGTGGCCAGACGACATCACCAAGTGGCCGGTAAGAGCCTGGTGGCACCATGAGCTGGGTGGCACCGTGGTGGCACCTCCATGGGAGGCACAGCTGGCCTTGGGCTGTGGGGAGAGCCTGGGGCTGGACCCCAACCATGGCTCCTGCTCCTAGATCTGCACCTACGAGACCAAAACCAACCACACCGGCTTCACCCACATGGACTGCCAGATCAAGGGCCGGCCCTGCTGCATCGGCACGAAGGGCAGGTGGGTCACAGCAATGGGGACATCCACCACTGCTGCCTCTTGTTCTCCCATTGGAGCTGGGGGAAGAAGGAGGTTATGGATCCTTGGTGGGGTGGGAAGTGCGGTGGCTGCTGGGAGTGGAGGGGGATGCTGTGGGAATGGGGAACAATCCCAGCTCCAAGTGATCCCGCTCCTGCCTCTGCCCAGCTGTGAGATCACAACGCGGGAATACTGTGAGTTCATGCATGGCTACTTCCATGAGGAGGCAACGCTCTGCTCGCAGGTGAGGGGCTGGGAGGCATGGAGTCATGGGGGACACTATGTTAGCAGCCAGGTCACACATTGCCATGCTGATGACAAAGGGATTTAGAGTATCCGGTGGAATGGGATGTGGATAGCATGCGTGTGAGTGGGTGGGATGCGAAGTGCAGGGACTTTCCCAGCTATAAACTGGGCTCTGGTCACTCCATGCCTGACTTGGGGCGTGGGTAGGAGGGAACATAGTGCCTGAGCCAGCCTTGCCTGGGCAGCACAGGTGTCCTTGGGAAGGGCACATTCCAGGCAGGAAAATGTCCCTTCAGCATCTCTTGCAGCACCAGGGATGCTTGACTGCTCCCTTCCCAGCACCTGAGCAATGTGGGTGCCCCACACCACCCAGGGTCCCCCCGACAACTGACACGTGGCTTCCCTGTGACCCATCCTGTGCTTCCTGAGGCTCTGCATTGGGCCTAAGCCCCCATCACCCCTGACCCCTCCTGCCTTTGCAGGTGCACTGCCTGGATGAGGTCTGCGGCCTCCTGCCCTTCCTCAACCCGGAGGTCCCTGACCAGTTCTACCGCCTGTGGCTGTCCCTGTTCCTGCATGCTGGGTGAGTGCAGCCCCCTGTGTCCCAGGGGATGGGGACCTGGGGACCAGAGTATCCATTGGGATGAAACCTAGAAGGGCTACAAGAAACCTGGAGAGGGGCTTTGGACAAGGGCCTGAAGGGGCAGGACAAGGGCAATGGCTTTAACCTGCCAGAGGGGAGACTGAGATGAGATCTTAGGCAGAAGCTCTTCCCTGTGAGGGTGCTGAGGTGCTGGCACAGGGTGCCCAGAGAAGCTGTGGCTGCCCCATCCCTGGCAGTGTTCAAGGCCAGGTTGGACACAGGGGCTTGGAGCAACCTGCTCTAGTGGAAGGTGTCCCTGCCCATGGCAGGGGTTGGAACTGGATGAGCTTTAAGGTCCCTTCCAACACAAACCAGCCTGGAATTCTGTGTCTGTGATCCCTAATGGCTTGGGAGAGAAGAGGAGAGAACATCCCAGACTACAACACGTGTTGTCATTGGAGGGTGCTTTGTCAGCTGTCTCATGGCCCGGGACAGCGGGTGGGAGGGCTGGACAGGGGCAATGGCAGAACTGGGGGTCTCTAACACAGGGTCTCTCTCCCCAGCATCATCCACTGCCTGGTGTCGGTGACTTTCCAGATGACAGTGCTGAGGGACCTGGAGAAGCTGGCAGGCTGGCACCGCATCTCCCTCATCTTCATCCTCAGCGGCATCACGGGCAACCTGGCCAGTGCCATCTTCCTGCCATACAGGGCAGAGGTGAGGTTGGGGATGGGGGGGCCTTTCACACATCACCCCAAACCAGCCGGCTCCCAAGGGCCCAAAGGACACCTGTCCCCAGATTGTCCTGGCAGAGGTTTGTGGAGAGGGCTGCAGCACAGAGCTCTCATCCCCTGTCAGGTTTTGCTGTCCCCATGGCAAGGGGAGGGAGGGTCCCTGCTCTACACGTGAAGTTCGCATATGTGTGGGTCACGCATTGCCACGTGTCACTGTGTGTGCAGGGTCCCTGGGCAGAGGCAGATGGATAATCTGCTGGCACCAAACCCTGCTAGCTTTAAACAAGATCACACCAAGCACCCTAATCCCCCCTGGGTGCGTCAGGACAGGGCTGGGGGGGCTGTGCCTGGGGAGGGGGTGATGCTGCTGAGTCATGGAAAGCACCACTGTCCTCACTCCTATTCCTCCCCTGCTCCCACCCCTGAGCCCTGCACCGGTGTGAATACAGCCCCAGGAGGGATGCAAGAGCCAAATGTGTTTTGCAAGGGGAAGAAATGAGCCTTCCAGTGTCTGAAGGGGCCTACAAGGGTGCTGGAGGGGGACTGTTCATCAGGGACTGTAGCTATAGGACAGGGAGTGATGTGTTCAAACTGAAACAGGGGAGATTTGGGTTGGATATAAGGCAGAAGCTCTTCCCTGTGAGGGTGCTGAGGCGCTGGCACAGGGTGCCCAGAGAAACTGTGGCTACCCCATCCCTGGCAGTGTTCAAGGCCAGGTTGGACACAGGGGCTTGGAGCAACCTGCTCTAGTGGAGGGTGTCCCTGCCTGTGGCAGGGGGTTGGAACTGGATGAGCTTTAAGGTCCCTTCCAACCCAAACCAGTCTGGGATTCTGTGGTCCCTGCGGACACAGGGATGTGTCTAGGGTGATGTGTGCAGGATCAGTCATGACTTCCCCATCCCTGCAGGTGGGCCCTGCTGGCTCCCAGTTTGGCTTGCTGGCCTGCCTCTTTGTGGAGCTCTTCCAGAGCTGGCAAGTGCTGGAGAAACCCTGGAAAGCCTTCCTCAACCTCTTCGGCATCGTCCTCTTCCTCTTTGTCTGCGGTCTCTTGCCATGGATTGACAACATCGCTCACCTCTTTGGCTTCCTCAGTGGCCTCCTCCTCTCCTTTGCCTTCCTGCCTTACATCACCTTTGGCACGGTGGACAAGTACCGTAAGCGAGCCATGATCATCGTCTCCTTGGTGGTGTTTGTGGGGCTCTTTGCCTCACTGGTGGTGTGGCTCTATGTGTACCCGGTGAACTGGCGCTGGGTGGAATATCTCACCTGCCTGCCCTTCACCAGCAAGTTCTGTGAGAAGTATGAGCTGGAGCAGGTCCTGCACTGAACACTGGTGGGGATGGTGCTGGGAGAGGCACCACTGGTGATGCTGCTCATGGAGGGGTCCTCACCAGCCTGCTGGAGATGCTTCAGGATGAGCCCTGACCATGGCTCATCCTTGGGCTCACCCCTGTTAAACACTGGGGGTGCAGTGGGGAGGGGGGCTGGAGCCAGCCCTGCACCCCTTTGGGGCTGGAAAGCAAAAACTGGTTTGGGGCCTGACCCCGACTGCTGCCTGTGTGGGGAAAGGCTCAAGGGAAGTGGGATTTTGGTGCATCCAGGGCTCCCAGCCCTGGGGGGAATGTTGCTAGGGTGTTCTGCCTGCCCCAGTCCTGACCCACCTTGGTGCCCTGGGTGCTGCAGCTTATACTGTGAACAGGACCCCCTTTTTTGTAGGGGCACTGGTATCTACCTGCAGCTCTTTATGCCCAGGGTTTCCCCACTTCAGGCTCCCTGGGGTCTGTGCTGTGGCTCTGAGGTGTTCAGAGCTGGCTTTTGAAGGTATTTTTCAGTCCTGCTCTCATATCTCCTGTTCCCCTGAGGCAACAGAAGGAGATGTGCTTCCTCACTGGGCTGGATGGAGAGGCAGGACTTGGGGCAGGGGGGCTTCTTTTCCCCTCATTTTGGTGAAATTCCCTTTTTGGAAGCAGAGAGGCTGCACATGCTGTGTTCATAGTGCCATGCCAGGAGGTAAGCATGGAGGAAAACACCCTGGGTGCTTGTGTGGCTGCTCCTGAAGGCCAGAGACCCCTCAGGAAGCTGTCTATGCTCCCACCTTCCGCTGCTGCCTCCAGTCCCTATTGTTACCCCTTTCCTTCTTCAAAGCATAGAGACCCAGGAGCCCTCCCCACCTTGAACAGTGCTGAACAGATGGAAGTGCAGGATGGGGCAGTTGCCATCTTCCTTTCCTGCCTGGCCAAGCCCTGGCTGCTGCTCCCAAGCATCTCCTTGTCCCTGCCACTGGCCCCGGTGTGAAGGCAGGTCCTTCCTGGGGCTGGTGACCCCTCTGGGCTGGTTTGGACCCAGGTTCTCTCTCCCCTGGTGTGTGTTGCTTTAGTGCTGGTGGGTCTCAGCACTGTTAAATGGGGGAAGGTGGGAATCCCCCAGCTGGGATGTCCTGGGATGAGTATTCAAGGGCTGGGAGCTCAGCTCCCTCTGTCCACAACTGCTCCCGGGATGAGCCTGGGAGCAATGTGGCACCTCCATCCCTCCCTGCATCCTTTCCTCCTCCGTGGGCCATTTTCACCCCCACTCCCTCCCTCCCTCACGTTGCTGCTCCAGCCAAAAGACAGACACTTCACCTCACTTGTCTCTTTTTGATATTTTTTTTTAACAGCTGTGGGTTTTTTCCCTTCCTTAATAAATTTCTACCTGTATTTAATGAGATACAGAGGCCTCTTCTCTCTTCTTATGCATGGGATGCAGCACTTCTGGGTGTTGCGGTGGTTTTGGTGGTGGTTGGTGTGGCAGGGAGGGAGGATGAGCTGGTGATACCTGAGGCTGGTGCCCTGGTGTGCAGGGCTGTGCTCTCCTCGTCTTCTCTTAGGGGACAGGGTTGTGAGGGTCTCAAGAAGGGGAAGCCAAATACCTGCAGTAGAAAGACCTTTGGATCCTCTTCACTTTGCCCCAATGGCAGAGCCACCCCTTCTGCGTCCCCTTCACTGAATGACTGGGCTGGATTTGCCCCATCTTCTCAAAGCCAAGATGACCCAAGGGGTGTTGGCTGTGGCTGTTGTGGCAAGGTGAGTGTCAGAGCAGGACAAAAACACACACTGGCTGTGTAGAAAACCACCACCATGCCTTTATTTGCTGCTTGACAACAGCTTGAGGTGTTTGCAGAAGGCTTGTCCTGGGCCAGATGTGGGTCTAGGCAGGAGTGGTTCAGAGTGGCCCCCAAGGGAGGGTCCACAATGTGGGGCTGGGGATGTGCTCCAAGGGCTCTGGATAGATGTTCACAGGCAGGGGAGCATCTGCCAGGACCCCTGTTTGGTCTGGGGACTGCTCAGGGAGGGCTTGGCCATGGTTGTGCTTCACTGGTGGGGCTGGTGGTGGTGCTGGGAGAGGGTGCAGGCCTGGGGCTTTACTGGGTGTCTGCAAAACGTGGATCTGAGCACCCTTAAATCAGCAGAGACTCCCCAACCTATCCATTCCCAGGGGACTCTTAGCCCTGCAGCC
>NW_009915321.1:42248-50217 GCF_000696875.1 Nestor notabilis | reverse complement strand
GGCCCGGCCAGACCCGGGACATTCTCATCTTATCTGCCTCCTTGCTTTTCCTCCTTACCTCATTTTCGGTCTCCCTTAAATCAACACATCCCTACGCCTGAGGAGACGCGGAGGGGAGGGGGACGGGGAAAGCAGCTCATCATGTGAGGCACACGTCAAGCAGAACTTTTCCTTTTTTTTTTTCTGCCAGTTTCCACTAATTTGGCCAAGTTTTCGGTACCGTGTATTTATATTGTGCCTGGGTGGAGGCTCTTTCCACTGGACGAGGAAGGAAAGAAACAGCCGTGGCTGTGCCCCACACATACAGGGGCTTGATATCCCCTATCAAACTTAATTTTTATCTGGAATCCTTGCAACTATCGTGCAGTACTTCGTGGGATCTGTTTCTTCCTTTGCAGCCCTTGTGTTGCTGTGGTTTGACCCTGGATGAGGGCTTGGAAAACAGGGCGGGCTCCAGCGTTCGTTTCTGTAGTTGCATCAAATGCCACTGGTGGTGTTTTAACAGTCCTGTGAATATTTACTCATATTATGTCTGGATTTAGTTTTAAACCAAAGAAAGGGTACTTCATTTTGAAAAGAAAGTTTTAACAGTATTATATCCTTAAAGTTTTGGGGACACACACATACATGGATGGATAAAGAGGGGGTTTTATCTGTCTTTAAACACCAGGCTTTGTAGGACACATCTTAGGAAAAACCCGTGCCAGTGCAGGGCATCTGACCATACAGATCTAAGTTGACAGCCTTTTATTGCAGTATATGTAGCATTGCTTACAGGCTTGAGGGTAACTTCCTTTTAGTAAAAGCATGAAAATTTGAAATTGTCTTGTCTTTTCCAGAGAGACACAAACTTTAATTCTTTATCTTTCTAAAAGGGATATTTAGTTCTTCACTGGTGCAAATCAGTTGCTGTTGGCTTCACACAGTAGAATTTTCTATTGCCTGAGGTAACACTTCGGGCTGGGTTACCAACTGTGGTCTGTCCTGTACTAGGTAGGCGTTATCCTCCAATTTCCACCTTTAGAGGGCTGCTTTCCACTTCATTCTTTGCCTGGGTGATTAGGCAGCCGTGGAAGACTAGAGTGTTAAAGCTTCGTAGCCTGTAATTAATTTTATAGAACTAAAAACCAATTTGAAGAGTAAGCTCCGCTCCACATGCCAGGTGCCTGTTCTACATTTTGTTGTGCCATGAAGTAGTGGTAAGAAATGAAAATTCCTGGCAATCATGAAATGTCAAGTGTCAATTGACAGTAGTTATTCATATGTACAGCTAATGGTTCAGAGTTCACAAAGGCTGCACAGCACGGTGTACTGAAGTTCAGTTCAGTCTAGATACATCACTGAAGAATAAAACCTTTGAGGAAGGTAAGTTATCTTTAGAGTCTTAGTCACAGAAGTATTTGTTCTTGCTCAGGTCTTTTTAAATTTTGTTTTTCCGCTCCCTAAGACCTGAGGGATTCTGTGTTTTTCATGATTGGGACAACAAGGTTCATTCATTTTGTAGGAAAACTACAGCATGCCATAACGTGCTGTGCAGACTGGTCTCTCCATGCCTGTGTTTACCTGCTTTCTTTGGAGGAGCACTGCTGGCCTAACAAGCTGCCTTTTCTCACACGGCTGTGTGTGTAGTGGTCTTTGTTAATGCAGAGATGCACATGGTACAATCTCTTCCTGCACAATGAATAAGCAGCTTTGGAAACGCTCTTTGGCATTGTTGAGGTTACTTGTGAGGATACGTTCTCTGAGTGCTTTAGCAGATGTCCCTGCACTGGTTCCTACGCTGCTGTTGCTCGCTCTTCTCCCTCTCGCCCACCCCCTCACTTGCCTTTTTCTTTCCTTCCTCCATATCTCTGGTGTCTCCATGGTGTACTGACTCAGAGTTCAACACAGAGGTTGTGTAACTCCATTTTTTGGTCAGGAGTTTAAATTTAGTGGGGCAGATGTGAATATAGCCTGCTGTCCAGAGCTTACTCCTTCCATTTAAGTGGACAATCTGAAGCATTACTAAACTTAGAGAGGTTTTTTTTTTTAGAGGCATCTTTATAGCTGTGTGTTTGCATCAGCTCTGTGCCTATATTCATCAACTCACCATGTAATTTGCATCCTACTGCCCTTGAAATTGTGGTAAGGATGTCATTAAATAATTATATATTTCTTCTGTTAGTTTTAAAGCATGGTTTGAACTCTTGATCTCTCTGTGGTCTTTAACAGCAAGACTTTTCCATAAGGGTGATGAATATCCCTTTGTGTTTGACCCAAAGAGAAAATCCCATGGAAACCTAGTGGAATTATTTTTGTGCTGGACAGACTGATCTGTTATCCTTATGGTTTGAACTGTTATTTCTTTTTAGCTGCAAACTACCATGAGAAATGCAGCTGGGTTGCTTGAGTGTAAGGAGTTGCTTATGTCAAAAGAAACACAGTGAAAAAATCAAAAGCTGTTGCAGTTCAGTAGGTCTCATTTGCAACGTGATGGAAGAAAATCAGTGTGATACTGATTGAGAGCTCCAGTTGGTTTTCCTGGAGGGGAGGAAGTTTATATTTCCAAACATGTCTTGGATCTTGGTGCAGCTTTTCTAGCATACTTGATTTGTGCAATTAATTTCCCAAATTAGCTGAACAAATTATATTTTCTTAGTAATTTTCCTGCAAACTACCATTATGTAAATACACCTGAGCTTAGGTGGTGTGCTGCTGAGTAAAACCATAGTAGTACCTTTTGAGGGAGCTGTGTTTAAGTACCCACAGATTGCTACAGAGTCAGACACTTGCAAGAAAAACACTATAATCTTTTGGATTATGGATTCAAATTTAGTCTGAGCTGTTGTGTGGAAAGCTGAAAGATGCTATCCTCCATTTCATGGCTTTTTCTGTTTTTCCCCACCCCTTTTTTCCCTCTGTAGTATACGAGAGGAACCGTGACAGCCTTCTCTCCTTTTGATGCCAGAGCTGATGCAGAAGCTCTTCGTAAGGCTATGAAGGGAATGGGTAAGAACAATGTGTTGAATGAAAAGGGAAGGGTTCTCTCTCCCTTACAAACATCCTTTCTGAACTCATTTCTTTTCTCATCAGGAGATGAGGGTAGGGTGTGCGCCTGCGTGCCATGGAATGACAACCCCAGGAGTGCATGGGCCTGGGCATGGCCTGGTTGTGACTCTGCTGCTCTCAAGGGTGTTGATTTTTAGCTTAGCGTAAGCAGTGGGGTAAAAAGGTGGTTTGCACTTCCCCGTTCAGAGTTGGTGCTCTGCAGGCTTCTCTGCACTCCGAGTTTTACTGCACAGTCAGCTAGGATGTGGGTTTACAGGCGACCACTGTGGAGAGTTCCAGTACAGTGGAAGCTCTGTTCTTGGAAAATGTGCGACGGCCCCGTTGGTCTGGAAGCGCGTAAGCACTTTACAGTGACTGTGAACAAAGAATGCAAGCACACAGCATAAATGTATACTGGCAAGTGGTCTCTAAACTCACACTGTAGCTTTCTGCCCCAAAACTTCCCTGTGGGAACAAATCCTGATTTGCTGCTTTCTTTGAAGCTGCGTGCGGTAGGAAGCAGAGAGAAGGGAAGAAGGGAAATGTGATATACCTGAGCCTATTGGCTAGTTCAGTAGGGTTACTAAATGCCATGCTGGGAGGGCTACCTGGTGAACTGCTGTATGAGAAATGGGTCATAGCTCTGTGCTTCTGTACTCTGGGGTGTTTGGGTTACTGGACTGAGTTTAGTTGGGAGTCCACAGATTGTTTATTCTAAAGAAAATATCTTCGTGAGCCCAAAGGCAAGACTCCTATATAGAATACAGACTCCTGAGTAAATGGTGTAGCTGATGCCTGGGGTGCTGGGAGCAGTGTCTGGAACAGAGTACAGAGGGAGAACAAACAACACGCACGTCCTCCAGTCATATTTTTGCAACAGCCGGACGCCAAACCTGTGGGCTCAGCTTCGGGTCTGGTGACATGTGTTACTTAAATGCTCCTGCTGTTTGTCAGTAGACTGTTATTTTCAGTGTGTCGTTCATTGCCTTTTGCGTTTGTGCCACAGCTGTTTGTTTTTTAGAGTGTGTTTGTAACTCTGTGTTCTTTCTAACTTCAGGGACTGATGAAGAAACTGTCCTGAAGATCCTTACCAGCAGAAACAATGCTCAGCGTCAAGAAATTGCATCTGCCTTTAAAACCTTGTTTGGCAGGGTGAGAAGAAGAAAAATACCTCTAGAAATGAACTGAAAGTTACTTATGATGCTTACTTAAACCTGTGAGGCACATTCATCATGTTCCCTGTAAAAGGTTGCTTTGAAGAACATCTAGTTTTGCTTCTGTCTGTCCCTCTCCCCACCCTGCCATATCCTTAATTGCCGGCGAGGTTAGAGTATTGCTTTTAGGCTAGCACAAGGGAGTTACTTCCTTTTACTGTATTTTGGTCCAGTATGCCCTAGGTAGAGTTTTGTGCAGAAGCCTCTGTAGTTTGCTGTTAGTATGCTTCTAGTACTAACCTCATTCTTGGTATGGGAAGGAGTTACCAAATATTTGAGGCAAGGTCAAGAGCTAGAAAATGTGACAGAAATAAAGCAGCCCAATACCATAGGAGAGAACAAAACCAAATATATGGGTTGATAAAACCGTAAGTGACTTCACACTATTTTTCAGGGTTTCTAAATGCCCTTTTCTTCTGCCTTATCTGGCTACATTTGTTTCAAGTTCAGGTACCAGTTAAAACAGAAGCCCTGTCCCTTGTGCTTTTTAATGTGTCCACAGAGTCTTCCAGCTTGCAGGCACACATGCATCCTTTTAAAATGGTTAGTCCTTGTTCATTACAGCACTATTTGTTCTGCATTAGGATCTTGTAGATGACCTGAAATCTGAACTTACGGGCAAGTTTGAAACATTGATGGTATCTTTGATGAGACCGACATATATTTTTGATGCTCATGCACTGAAGCATGCCATCAAGGTAAGAGGAGTGAGGGAAGGGAATTCATGCATTGCATAAAATGTTTGTCGTGGTTTGGTTGGTTGGTTGGTTTTTGGTTTTGGTTGGGTTTTGTTAGGAATGAACATTTGATAGGTAAGAGGAATTCTAATAAAGTAGCCTTTTTTGTGTGTTGGTTGTGATTTGGAATGTTATGCTAACATCTGCTATTATTGCTAATGCCATAGTATTGCCTGGTTTGTTATTCATCCTAATAACTCATCAAAGGTAGCTTAGAAATCTATTCAGTGTAATGTTTTATGTTAAATTATTTTAGTGGGAAACTGTAATTTTAAGAGAATACCGTGGCTGTAGATGCAGATTAAAATCTACACAGCACAATTCTAAGACTTGTTCTTTCTGATTTAAATGCAGTGCGTAGATGTGCATGTTGCTTTTAAATTCTTTTTGCTGCTAAAGTGCAGTGCTTAAGACCAGTGGACACTAGATCTTTCTGCTGTGAGCAGCCTAGGTTTTATAGCTGTGCAGCTCTACACACTGGCTGCAAATTAGTTCAAGGCATTTCATTAAAGTGTGATGTTACTTGTTTGTCTCTTCTTGACTGTTACTTAAGGGAGTTGCACTGTAACCCATCAGGGGAAAAACACTAGCGAGTGTTGTTCCCCTGATGGGTTACGGTGCAACTCTGTGCAACTAAATTTGATGGGCTAGCGTGCTTGTGTAAACTAATGTCACCAAAATTGTGAGGGAGTAGTAACTGTATTGTTGAAGGTGTTCTAAAAGCTGCTTCCAGGAATACAGGGGGAAGAGTCGGTAGCCCTGTCAATGTTACCTTTCACATGTTTCTCTTCAGCTGAATGCATTTAGTGCCCTTCTGGGAAGGCCAGGTGAATAAGCAATTTGCAGTCTGTATGTGTAGATCTTTTAGTGTGTTTTCTTCCATGTGGTCCTCATTTTCCTCTCTGTCACACCTGTCTGATATCTGCCTGTGGGAATTCAGGAATTGGATGTACCTGGGTTATTAACAGAAGCTGTTGATTAAAGTAAGAGACATTGAACTTGACTAGTGTCAGGTAGTGCTTGGTTGGATGACACACAAACTCCCAAGATCCTTGATGACCAACTGGTTAATATGTAGACTTGAGTCAACTGTGCAAGCTTAGTGCTCATGAGCCCGTGACCCAGCAAGTAGTATCTCAGACAACAGAAACTTTAATCGTGGACATTTTCTGTAATGTTTATATGCAGTGGGGGAAGGGGCGATGGCACCTGACAAAGAAACTGATAAAGGCTTTATTGGCTAATAGGAAAAAATGCATTCCCAAGCTGCTCTTGTTAACATAGAGGTCAAAGACTGACAGGGAAATGGCAGAACAGATGAGTGTAAGAGGGAAAACAGAGATAGTGAAACAAGAGTGGTTTTGTTCTTGACACTTACAAAAATGATACTAAACACACTATCATAGGATTTCAGAGAATGTGACTGCACAGGAAAAGATACTAGCTGTGGTGCAGCTGAGGTGGATAACAGTAGTAAAGAAGATGAGATAGCAGAGACTTCGGTGTAAGACAACAACTCAGCTAAGAGTGTTAAGTTTGTGCCAAAGGTTGTCCTACCAATTTTCGCTGCTATTACCTGGATTAGAATTAATACAACTGTGCCTGCTGCACTCGTTCAGGAGGCATGTTCTTGAAACAATGTGTATTTTGAAATGATTATGTGTGACCTGGCAGATTTGTCTCCATGTATATCTGTGTATGCAGTTGGATACCTTTGTATGCGGTTAGTATTCACGTTTTCCGTACAGGAAAGGTTGTAAATAACACGCTGAAGCAAAAAAGACACAGTACTGTATTTCAGTATTGCTTTTTGAAATCACTCCTTTGGAAGTGTAAAGAGCAGTGGCTTATTCTTACAGACAAAGTAGACTCAGACTTGTGGAAACAAGATGTTTGCTTGGCTTTTGTAAATCTTAGCCTTGTAAAAGCCAAAAGTGACGGTTGTGCTTGCTGGAACGAGTGCAGCAACTTGAACTGTCTGGGTTAGCAATTCTACTGTAAAATGTGTTTGTTTGCAGTGGAAGAGAGCATGGGTTTAACATACTACAATTCATGGAAGACTCTGTTTATCTGTGTACTAGTTGATGAAACACAATATATGAACCAGAGCCAAGATGGAAACTGTTAGTCTGTTCATTCACTTACCTTAATGTCATGGAAGGGCTCATCTGAATCTTGCAGCAGTGAGCCTTTATTAAGTATTGCATTGGTTTTGAAACAAACAAGCTGGGAGTGGAAGAAATTCTTTCCAAACCCCTCATAATATACCAGAAAGAAGAAAATAGTTTATTTCGTCCAGGCATATAAGCTGATGCTTGCTTTTGATTATCGAAGGGGATTCTTCTTTTCCTTTTGTTATTCTATCAACTGATTTATACTTGCACCCCTGCAGGGAGCAGGAACCAATGAGAAAGTGTTGACTGAAATTCTGGCCTCCAGAACGCCTGCAGAAGTGCGGAATATTAAACAGGTTTATCTGCAAGGTAAAGTTCTGTATGAAGTAAAGTTCCAGGGTCTCCGTTCAGTTCTCCTAATAAGATTTTAGCTCATCTTTCAAATAAGATCTATCTGTGAGCTGATGGATGTGTCCAGTAAGTGGGATTTTGTTCTGCTGTGTTGCAAAACTTCAGATTGAAATGAACTAGGGTTTGGATTGTAAGCTAAACCAGTTTTTATTTCAGGGTATGACTGCAGGTTAGGGTGTTTTGTGCTTCATAGTTAGAATTCTTTCAAATGCATTTCTTTCTTTCACTGGTGATTTTCATTCCTTGGACTGAAAGGGGATTTTTAATAATTGAAAACTAGGAAACTGGTATCACATCCAAAAATTGAAGGGATTTTTTATTTTTTTATTTTTTTTTTTATTTTTGCATTTTTGCTCAGCAAACAGATTTGTGCAAAAGCAGGTGCAGCTTTTCAGCGGTCTGCAGGAGTACCTGCTTTTACCTGTGATTGTGGGGCGGTTTGTGTGGGGTTGGGGGTTCGGGAGGG
>NW_009915321.1:40831-42217 GCF_000696875.1 Nestor notabilis | reverse complement strand
GGGGGGGGATTGTTTGTTTGTTTTCCAAGGCAATGTTTAACTCAACACATTTTTTTCTACCTCTGTGCAGATTCCTGCTACAAAAGAAATTTTCGTGTGTTCATAAAGTTCAAAGTGAAACTTGGGGTCTTCAAGGGCAACATTTATTAGCACTAGACTGGGCTCACAGTTGTGGCACACTTGTGAGACTACCATGTTTTAGTGTAACTCCAGATCTGTATCCTATGTAGCTCCTTAAAGGGTTGAATCTATGCATGTCACCTTGTATTTAAAAGTATTTTTAATAATCTTCTCCTGATACAAGGTGTGAGATGCTATCTCTTTTACAATAAGTGAAAGCAGACTGAGTCCTAGTTGTTAAAGCTGTGTCTGATAAATGTTTTACAAGCTGTGGGTCAAACTAACTTTTTGCTTTTCCTTGCGTTCTCCTCAAAATAGTGAGGAAGTCTGGAAGGTGGTGAATGGGTATTGCTCTTTTGCAGAGTATGAGGCCAACCTGGAGGATAAGATTACAGGAGAAACATCAGGCTATTTTCAGAGACTGCTGGTGGTCCTGCTGCAGGTCAGTATCTGTTTGTATATGGGCATGTGTGTATGAGTTTCACTTCTGTTTTCCTGTCTGATGTACACTTGTCACTTTCTGCTTATTAAGCTGGGATTCTAGATAGACCTGGTGATAGGCAGGGTTTGTTCTGAAACTGGGTCACTTCTGACTTGCAGGGTCAGTCTTAAGCTCTGTTATGGGTCATTTCCACATCTACTGAATTGAGAAACTTCTGTATTGCTCACAGGTATAGCAGAATGCCTGCTACGTTGGGTTTTGAAAGCAATAGGAGAAGAGAACATTTATTTGCTGAAGACACATATAAGCAGAAATGAAAAATAAGGCGATTTTGGAGAAGATGCATTAGGGGCTGACTTCTCACAGTTCCTCTTAAATGATGTCGTGGTTTAAGTATAACAGATAAGTTATTTTTTGATTCAACTTTTGATTCTCTAACAAGTTTTAAAAATTCTCTTTAGGCAAATAGAGATCCCGATGGTGGCGTCAATGAGAGTCTTGTTGAGCAGGATGCTCAGGTGGGTGAATGCCTTGGGCTTGGGGGCATTTCTACAAGTTACCTTGCAAAGAGAATACAGATCTAGAATTCAAATGTGAGAAAGAAATTGTTAAGGTTCTCTGTGTGTGCTTCTTAATATGTATTCCTTTGCTTTTATAAATTCTGGACAAACAAGTGTCAAAACCTAAAACATTGGGATCAAGATTTTTGGCACTTTGATCTTACCGTGCAAAGTGTGTCTTGTTTTGCTGGAAAACTCAGAAATGTGAATGGTTCATTCCTTAATAGCTGGCTTGAATTTCTCTCTGAATTCAATCCTTATGTA
>NW_009915321.1:38528-40820 GCF_000696875.1 Nestor notabilis | reverse complement strand
TAGGGAAATATTAATGCTATTCAGTGAGGGATGCGTCTGTAGAAGGTGACATACTAAAAAGAGGAAATATACCAAACATTCTGCTTTGGTGTAATCAGACGACAGCCTGTGAATTGCCTCTAAAGAGTTTCTGGGGACCCAGGTATTGCCCTTTGCAAGCGTTGTCTGTGATGTTGCCACTGATCACTAAGCCTGTGCTCCGCAGGAAAAGGAATACCAGCAGTTAACTGGCACCCTTGCTGGATGCTGTTGGCTTTGTTAGATGTAGCAATGGTCAAGATTTCAGCAATTTGATTGCAGAACTCATGTAATGGATGTTTCTTCTCAGTTATTTCGGGTAACTCTGGGAAAGACACTTTCCTCTCATAAATTGTCAGGCAAGATGAAAGAAAATATATGGATTTTTCAAGGTGACAAGGAGAGAAAGCAGAATACCAGACCAAGAAAGCATTCTCCAATTAGCAGGGCAAGAGGGAGAGACAGGCTGCCAAAATGTGTTTTACTGGCACAGCCTATCCTTTGTTATGTCAATTCAGAAAATATTGTTATCCTGCTATTACAAATAATAGTGGAAATTGGAGCTTGAAAATTAGTGAGGCAAATGTCTGCATCGTGAATTAGAGTGTTTCATGAAATGTTTCAGTCTAGCATTTAGCTGGGCTTACGTAATTGAGGAAACCTGTGAACCACTGGCCTTGGTAGGTAGGTGGATTCATTTTGGCCTTTTTAATTGAGTTTAAGTGAGCATGTAAATTTAGGAGGCACCATACCTAAATGTTGAGAAATCCTGGTTTTCTAAATGGTCTCTCTGGTTTGTTACGTGCATTTGGCTTGAGCTGGGACCCAAACAGAGAGGTCTTCTGTCACAGTTCTTCTTGTTGGTATCTCTACATTCAACATTCAGCATAGCTGGAACAGATTCAGGGAATTTTCTAATTCCTATTGCCAGGTACAGATGGTCAGAATTGAGGTACATGACTGTGCAAATATAAGACTATTTTGGACTTCCCAGTGTCTCTCTTGATTAATACGATATTCTGGGAAGGATCTGATACCTCAGAGGGCAACCTTTCTGCTCAGTGGTGACTTCTAATATTTTTTTGGTCTATGATTACTAAAAATGAATTCAAAGCAGTTGGGGAATGGTTATTCATAGCACCAGATAGTGTATGGAACTTGCAAGACTGTTCTGAGAATGCCTGTAGGAGAAAATTTAACTTTTCAGAAGAGATTTTGGGAATATTGCTTAAAAAAAGTTACACAATTGACATATATTTTGGGTATTGCAAGGCAAGTAAAAAAGCTTAGAGCTTGCACAAAATGCCATTCACAACTTCTAGGATTTCTAAAGAAATGCATTCCTGGTGTTTCTAAATGCTGTGCTGGAACATTTGCTGTTGGTTGGAGGGTGCTGGTACTCATGTGAAGATCTTGGCATATATTATTGGAATTAAATATCTTTGCAATGTCTTAGCTTTTCCTCCCCCCTTTTTGCAGTCTGTACCGTTAATATTAAATAGAGCAAGCAGCAGTCAGAAATTTGTTTTGAATAGGATGGAGGGACAAACATAAATAGGAAATTCCTAACATCCCATTCGGGTTTTACAGTATGGACAAACAGATGGCCAGCAGTATTGCTATACAGCAGGTTTGTGGGGATTTTCCTAGGAAATATTTGATTGCCTGAATATAGGTAGGTGGTAACCTGTTTGCCTGTCTTCTGCTCACTGAGGAGGGAGAACTGGGACAAAACCTGTCTCCTTACACTGTGTTCAGCACACAATTTGGAAAAATGCTTCTGAGTGTGAGGAAAAGGAACTAATCTCATTTTCTATAGAAAGAGTTGCCTGAAGACCAATAAATGTGCTAAAATGATTAAACAATTGCAGTTTAGTTTTGTATGACTATGAATTTAGCAGCCCACGAATTTTGTTTCCAAGAGCTTGTAAATCCATCTTCGTGTCATTTTTGGAGAACTTCCTTCTGAGCCAAGTTAGCTTGGTTCTCCCATTGATAGGAGGCATCATGTAATGAAGTTTTGCTAGTCTGATTTGAAAAAGTGGAAGGAGAAAGTGAACAGGGCAGGAAAAAACAGTGTTGGGAATGGGTTTTCTCCTGTATTGTCACAGTTTAAGAGAGCTTCAAGCTTATAAAGGGGACTATGCACTTAGTCAGTTTTAGGGCCTTAAGCAGCATTACTCATGTAAATGCTTTCACAATCAATTTCAGAATTTATCACTTGGCAATTTTATTTTGGTTTTGGGTTGTTTTGTCCCTGCCCCCTTTCTCCCC
>NW_009915321.1:33844-38515 GCF_000696875.1 Nestor notabilis | reverse complement strand
CCCCAAATAGTTTGTTGGTAAGTTTAATGCTACTCAGAGTGAGACCAATAGAGTTTTTTGACAGGGTGTGTGGACACATAACAAATGCTGCTGTTTTGATCTTTGGAATTTGCAACAGGTTTTGTTTAGAGCTGGGGAGCTGAAATGGGGAACAGATGAAGAAAAGTTTATCACCATCTTGGGAACCCGAAGCGTTTCTCATTTAAGGAGGGGTAGGTAGTGTGGTTCATGTGTGCTTGAAAACTTCTGCCTGAAGTCTCAGTATTACCCAGCTTGGGGTAGAAATGGTAGAAAAGTTGTTTCTGGTACTGCATTTGTCAAGACCAGAAATCCTTAATCACCTCTTCCCTATACTTAGTACATTAATTTTGTTCTCTGTACTTCAGTTCCCCCCTAGCAGTGGTTCTCTCCTACTGCAAGGAGCAGTGCAGTAGATCTGAGGGACAGCTGGAGTGTTTTTTTCCTACGTGCTTGCTTTTTTCTTCTTGAAAGAGGTCATGGCAATAGAAGTGATGCTGAGAATCTGTTGTGGGTCATCCAGCTGTGAAAAGATCAACCCTTTTATAGTGCATATTTTATTAGCTGTCAATAGAAACAGTTTTTGTCCCTGTTCCTTACCCATGCATAAGTCTGTTTTATCAAGCTGTTTAGGCCCTTGGAAATAATGTCAAGGTAAGTTTTGAGGTCCTTTCCAAACTGGTATTCTCCAGTCTGAACAGTCCCAACTATCTTGGCCTTTTTTCATGAGAGAGACGTTCCAGTCCCTTAATCATCTTAGTGTCCCTTCATTGGACTTGTTTCAGTTGCTCCATATCACTTTTCACCTGGGGGGCCCAGAAGTGGACCCTGCATTCCAGGTGTGGCCTCACCAGTTTTGAGCAGAGGGGAAAGGATTACCTTCCTCAGCTCCCTGGCAGTGCTGCTCCTAATACAAACCAGGATTCAGGTTGCTGCCTTTGCCGCACTGGCGTGCTGCCACCTCATGTTCAACCTGGTGCCCACCAGGACCCCCAGCTCTTTTTCTGCAAAGCTGCTTTCCAGCTGGTTGCCCTCCAGCAGGTACTGGTACACAGGGTTCCTCCCAAGGTACAGGATTGTGTTGTATAGCAGGGAATATGGTAGGAAATAGGAATTAAAAATAGAACAGAGGGAAGAATGAGTGGATGATAGCATTTGAACTGTGGGTAAGGGAGACAAAGGTGGCATTCGTTACTGGTACTGGGGATGATACTGGGAGAAGTGCTGGCTATACAGGGGACTAAGCCCACTTTCTGTTTTGCAGTGTTTGACAAATACATGACTATTTCCGGCTTTCAAATTGAAGAGACCATTGACCGTGAAACCTCTGGTGATTTGGAGAAGCTGCTCTTGGCAGTTGGTAATAAAGTCTTCATAGATCTAGAACTGGCTTTCTTCTTTACTTCCATGCCTCCTTACATTGCAGCTGTTGTAGGAAGTGGCTTGGAAATGTGGTTCCTTTTTACAGTTAATCACCCGAGATCCATTTTGGTATCTAGAGAACAGGCCTTTATTCTTCCTTCAGTAGATGGGGAAGGGGGGGTAAGTGGGCCAGGAGGCGGTGGTGGACAGTGTTCTGTTTGGTCATGCATGATTCTGTCAGAAAGTGAGACAAAACTGCCTTTGTTTGTATTCCAGGCATCACACTTAGGACAATGTAATAGTAGATTTGTAACTGGGAGCAGAATTTGGCTAGCAAAGTCTCTTTTCCATTAGAAATACGTGGTGCATTGTAACTCCTAGAACCCGAAGAGTTGTAGCAGAGGAGCAGGCTAGCTGACAGCTGTATACTTTGTTGTCCACACTGGAGAGAATGGTCCAGTAACACACACCTTGTCTTGACAGCGAAAGATTGTTCTGTGTTGAAAAACAGTCAGTAATTTAATCCTTTGCCTTCTCTTAGTGAAATGCATCCGAAGCGTACCTGCCTATTTTGCTGAGACTCTGTATTATTCCATGAAGGTATGTATGTGTTCTCCATGCACCTTTCCATCTCCCCCAGCTACAAATCCTCTCCCTTTTGCTTCTTCTTCATTTCTTCTTTCACTGTAAATGCCAACAGCATACACTAAGTATCTGCAAAAGCTTTGAGGACTGCAGATCTGGTAGATGATACAGAAGATTTGTAAATTTTACTTCAGGTTCATCCTAAGTTTATCAGACCATAAATCTGTTACAGGAAATACCACTGTTACCAGTTATTTTTGGACTTGGTCTTGTTCCATTGGAGAATGTCAGGCTAGATCCACTGGGAACTTCCAGCTAAATGGAGACTGCAGTGTTCTTTAGGCGGTGGATATGTTGAGGAAGTAAAAATGACCAAAAATTATATTGTAGATTGTGCAGATTCAGTGCTTTTTGTTTTGGAGATGAGTTGCAGTTAGCTTTGAAACACGTTTTAATGATTCTCCATCCCATTTTGAGAAGGAGAAGTAACTCTGTAGGAAAAAAAGGAGAGAGGCTTGAACAGCTACAAAGGATTCTGCAGGGGAATCCCTTCAGCAATGCAGCTGTGTTTCTGTTGGCTTTGCCTCCTCTTGGATGGGAAGAGGAAGGGAAGCAGGGGAAACTGCATTTTTAACTCACAGTGGCTAATATTAATTAAAACCAAGGTAGGCAGTCTATTGTTTTCAGTCAGGTTATCAGCTTCCCTGAAGAGTTCCTCCCTTCCCCTTGCTGAAAAGCCCTGAATTACGTTTGTCACCAGATGGTTTTCTCGGTGAGGTGTCAGCATGAGAATTAGTACAGAAGAAGTGAAATGATAGCCTAATGTTTGAAAGCTGCTTTGCTGCTTCTATAGATACCAATGTAAAATAAGGTTCAGGTGGAAAATACCAAATACTATACCAATATGCTAAGCTGAATGAGGAGGATTACTTTTTTCTTATATATTTATTAATTATTTTTTTTTAAAGAATGCAATAGAAGATCTTTTCCTGTAGGTTTCAGACTCTTGTACACTTCTATTATGAGAGGCCTGGTTAATGTCTGCTGGTGAGATCCCCAATTGTCTTTATTTTTAATATAAATAAGAATCCCTAAGCACCTCAGATAAGAAAGATCATCAACTATTAGATTGGCGGAAGAGTTTGCACTTCTAATTAACCAGTTTGGCATGACAAAGTTCTACAATTAGCTTTCATGGTTGTGTATGACAGAGCCTGACTTCACCAAATTCTAATGTCAAATCCTACTCAGAAACCGTCGGACTCGTGGCGTAACTTTTGAGCAGCTTTAGGGCATTTTTAGGTGTAATCCAAGAATATTACAGCCAGTCGAAGGATTGAATGACCGTGGACATTAGGCTGAAGATGATCATGGGGGCTCTGCCAAGTCCTTCCTTGAGGTGCATTAACAGGTCAGCGTGTGGAAGTTTGTATGGCTTCAGCTTGTGTGGAGTCTGAGGTGTCTGAGCAGGAGGGGTCAGGGTGTTAGCCTGACATCGCCTGCCAGCACAGGAACTTCAGAATCTTTAAAGCAATAAAGATGGACGAGTGGGGCATATCTGTGTGGCTGAAAAAGGTTTATGAAGTCTGCCTTCATAATTAATCATCTGGAGAAGCTGTGGAATGAGCTGCTCTGCCTGTGTCTCGCTGTATGATGTTACATGGTTTGTATTAGTCATGGTTAGGGTTTATGTACCCAGCTCCAGAACTGACTGCAATTCTGAGTCTCTGACTAAGGAGTGATTTGCATGTGGTGATGGTCTGTGTGATCTTGGAACTTGGTTATTTTAAATTTATATGGGCACGCACAGTGAAGCCTGTGAGATGTAACATGAAATAAGATGTCTGGTGCTTCACAGAAGTCTGGGGATTAGAGCACCTTGCATGGCTAGTCCTCTGTTCTCCACACTGCAGCGTGAATGTCCCAGATGACCTCTGTTTTGGAGCAGAAATGTGATGCAGGAGTGTTTTGGGACACCACTTGTTGCACTTGGTGTGTCCGTGTTGCACACTAGTTGTTTGTATGTGTTGTGTTGTTACAGATCTCTCCAGAATAAACTCCACTTTTAATATTATTTAAACTTTTCTCCTTAGGGGGCTGGCACTGATGATGATACCCTGATCAGAGTCATGGTTTCAAGAAGCGAAATTGATCTGTTGGATATTAGACAAGAATTCAGAAAGAATTTTGCGAAATCATTGCATCAAATGATTCAGGTAAAACGACTGTTCTGTTGTCAGGGAAAACAGGGGTGACTGAGATGGCATCATTTCCACTGTTTGTTGTTACGGGAGAGGGCAGATGTGAGCAGTGCCCTCTGAGAGCAGTGGTGGTTGTCTGCAGTTCTGTGAAGTACCCGTGTCATTCAAGTGGGGGGTACCTCCTATGAAAAGCTATGAAAAGCTTTGTTTCCAGTGTTCTTTAGGAGAGCAGATGTGGTTTTCTGAAATCACTATTAGTCATACCCCATTTTGACCTACTGCTTCATTTCCTTTTTTTTTGGCTGGGTTCCTTCTGATTTTCGGTGCTTCAGAGGAGGTGCTGGCTCCAGAAAGCTCCAGAAATAGTATTGGGGTTTGGAGTCTGAATTACAAGGTTGAAGTTTAAATGTTGGGTTGTGGTGTGGAACCTTTTGCATCATTTCGAAGTGGAAAGCATTTTACTGTAGAATCACTCTGAATCATAGTCTCATTTGAGTGGATAGAG
>NW_009915321.1:31726-33813 GCF_000696875.1 Nestor notabilis | reverse complement strand
CGAGCCAGTAAGAAATCCAGAGGCAGCTGTTGCTTCAAGGTAGAAGCCAAAATGCATTTTTTTCCTAGGGCTTTTTGGGGGTATTTTGTTGGATTCCACCCCCACCCCCCAGTTCTGCTTTTTAGTGTTTTCTGTTCTCATTCCTGACATTATGCTCTCTTAATTGCTTTTGACGCTGTTGGTTGGGCCTATATGGTTGTCCTGTGGGATTTGCAGCAAAGCTTCCCGTTGATTACAGGGAGTAGGGCTGGGGCCTTTCCAGTGATGGGAGGTGCACTTGGCACATTTAGAGGTTGCTGCCTTTGGTGCTGCTTTCAGCTTCTCCTTTGTTTGGACTCTCTCACTTGCAGATGAATACATGCAGATAAACACATGAATTCTAGTATGCAGTGGGTAGCTCGGTTCTGGTAGAGCTTTTGCAGGTTTTTTGTGTTTCTTGAAGTCTGTCTGTGTAAATACAGCTCTAACGTAAGACACAGAGAATTTCCTTGTGTGATTCCTGACTGGAGGAGAGTCATCCAAGTGGATTTCCTGTGGGTGGGACAAACGTGTAATCTCTTGGCTGCTGCTTTTCTTCACATTTCTGTGGTTGTGACTCACGGTGACTGGTCTGTTATATTTAACAGAAAGATACATCCGGGGACTACAGGAAAGCGCTCCTACTCCTTTGTGGTGGGGATGATGAGTAATGGTGAGAGGAACAGGAAGGATTTGTTGTACTCCAGCTTTGCAGCCCTTCAGTTAGCATGTTTAGCTACATTTTTGTATCTTAATGCTTTGTGGCTGTTTGAATTTATACTAGTATTGCACTTACTAAAAATGAGTGTATTGTTACCCAAGTGATAGCTGATGCCTCGTTCTCCTGACATCCCAACTTCAAGCTTGGAGTTTCAAGTGCCTTCTGTGACACGTGCGAGTCCTGTTCATGGAAGATGGGTAGTGAGCAAAGAACCAGGTTGTGTGCTCTAGTGTTCTGCTGAAATAGGGAAAAAAAAATCATGTATTTCACTAACAATTTGAAGATTATCTTTTTTGCTTTAATACCTTATATTTCCACTAAATGTTAAGCTAGCTCTGACATTGCAAATGAAGAAAAGATGTATTTGTATGTAATATTTGAATGAATTTGCTCAACATAATGCAAACAATCGTTGGAAATCCAAAGGACCAATAAATTTTTTTCCCCTCTCGACAGAACTGTATGTGTTTTTTAATGGGCAAAGAAAGCTGTTTCCCCTTCAATATGATTCCACTGCTTCAAACCTTTGGTTTATTTTTCCTACTGTTATGCAGGCTTCTAAGTATATAATGTTTTGCATGTGTAGGTCTTGATGTCTAGTCTAGTATGTGGGTCTTGCAGTGATGTTGCTGTTGAGTGTAGCTGGAATACCACATTACTGGTATTTCCTGGGAATTGCATTCTCATTTTGTGTTGCTTTGTGTTTATTCTCCTCCAAAGCTGGGGGAAGGAAGGAGAGCTGTTTGCACAGTGCCAAAGTAGAACAGATATGCTGAACTTGTAGGGCCAGTTGAAGATTTCTGGGGAAGAAGCAGGTGAAGAGATGGGAAGATGGTGATCTGTAGTTTGGGGATCTTGGGTGATAAGAGGATGGTTGCAGCACCACTCTCTTGTCAGGTTAGCAGGGAGCAAAGCACAGTGTGAGAGAAGCACTGGCTTACTATATAGACTGCCTTAAATTCAATGCTTTAGTTCATCACTTATGACTGGCTCTGAAAATTAAATTGACATGTGTGAAGGAGAATAAAGAGACTTCTGTTCGATGCATTATAAGGCCTAAGCAGCGTGGTTCTGAACTTAGCTTATCAGTCACATATGTCAGCTGTAGAAACTGTACATTTTAATAGTCCTGTTGAAATTGATTCTTCAGAGATTTAAGAGCTTTAAAACTTTCATATTGAATAAATGTAAAGTTTCATTTTTTTTATACTGTAATTCTGAATTATTATCATGATCTCTTGCTAATAAGTACTTGGTTTCTAGTGTGAAATATGAAAGGTCTTTTCATAAGTAAGTATGTTAACTATAGCCTAATCCACTCTGAAACTTTCTTTGTTTTCCATTCTTA
>NW_009915321.1:0-31695 GCF_000696875.1 Nestor notabilis | reverse complement strand
CTCTTTCCTGCTCGTTCACTCTCACTTTAACTGTCTTACTTTTCCCTGCTGGTTTTTTTTTCCCAAATGTAAGACTTAAAAGCAGCACAATATTTATTTACTTGTTTATTTTTAAATGTAATAGTTAAGTGGTTTTCTCTGCTCTTCCTGGACAGTTTACTGAACTTTCTCTGTCATTGCTGTATGTGGTTTGCATTTTCACCGTAGTTCAAACTGATCTGCATGGTGCTGGTGTAATCCTGCCCTGCCCTCTTCTCCAGGCTATGTGTTCCCACCTCTCTGACATGCTGGCACTGAAGCTCTTCTGACCCATCGAGTGACGTGATCCAGGGCCCTGGGCTGACAGTATCCAACCACACAGCTACAGCCCAATGCCCTCAGTAACTCACAGGGGCAGCTGGTGAGTGCTGCTGCTGCTGGTGGAGGGAAAGGCCACGAACATGAGCATGGTGAGAAGACGTTTTGTGGAAAGGGAGATGGGACTCAAGATGGGTTGGTGTTTTCTGGCACAGACGGCACCTGGGATTACAAGAGCCTCGTAAAATTAGCAAAGGGATTCTTCAAATTGTTTTCTGCAGGTACAGACCCAAAATAAGAAATTCAGATTGAACGTGAAGTCCGAAGTAGTGCTTGAAATCTGACTGCGTGAATCTCGTGACTGCGCCTTAATTGTAATGTTTCCTCTTCCACCCTTTTTTTTTTTGGCTGTGAGGGAGACTGGGGCAGAATCCAGATGTAAAGAAGCTACTTAAAAGTTAAACCCAATGTACATAAAATACATTTGAGACTTCATGCATAAAGGCTTAAATACAGTCACTCTGGATACATCGAGGCTGTCTGTAATGTTTACTACTGTACCAGTTACAAACTTTGGCTGTCTGTATTGTGTTTACCAGCTTGTCAGAGTATTGTGTTTTGGAATATGATCAAATGTTTCCCAAGTAACATGCTATAATGGTAATATTGAAGCAGTGATATTTTTATTTAGATCTTTAGGTGTTTGGCAGAAAAACCTGTGTTCAGATTTTGTTTTCTTCCCTTTCCTGGGATTAATTTTAGCATTTGTCAGTTTTGCTTTTTCTCAAGTCTTCACAAAATGTGTTAGCAAGGACTGTTGATTTGCAGTTAGTCACCCTTGAATAACATGGCCAGCTGCACACACTACAAGCCTAGCATAACCACTGCCTAGAAACATGATGACACCTAGAAATGTGATGACAGAAAGCTTTTTGGGGTTTGGGGGTGTGTTTTGATTGGTTGTGTATTTTTCTTTGGTGCTTGTGTTTTTGGGTTTTTTTTTTGGTTTTGGTTTTTTTTTGGGGGGGTTTCTTTTTTTTGTTTTTTTGGTTTTGTTTTTTGGTTGTTTTTTTTTTTTGCTTGTGGTTTTTTTGTTTTTTGTTTAGTAAGTTACTATTTACTGAGGTAAAGTCATACACAAAATAATTGCTGCCTAGTGGCTATGAAAATAGCTGTGAAAATGGCTGTGTGGGATCAAATCCACCTGGAGACAGTTGTCTTCTGTGTTTGTATGCTTATTGACTTCACAAAAAATTTGAAGAGGTGTAGGGGCAAGACTTCCCCTCCACATCCCCACAAGAGCTGTGCTGGCTCTTCTGCAATGTCCTCCCTCCTGACATTCTTACTATGCTTTTTTTATCCATTTGTTCAGTGTGGAGGTCGGAACCACTGGTCTGTAGCTTCACCCCAATAGAGCCCTCTACAATCTTTGCCAAGGGGCCCCATCTGCTGCTTTCTGCTGCTCTGGAGGTTAGACAGTGTTTTTAATTTTTCAGCATCTAATCTTTGTGATTTGTTACTGGTTCTTTTATGGATTTTGTTGCGTATTTTCTGTTGACACTCGAGATGTGCTTCAGTGTGTGCTGTGTAAAGAAGGCTCCTGCTATGTTTCCTTAGCAAGGACAGAAGAATCTGTGATGTTTTGCTTGCACTTAAAGCTATTCCAGCAAAAGCTGACCACTGTCACAAACCTGATGCTCATGACTAAACTGAATGATCTAAATTACTGTCAGAATTTGTAAATAGTAACTCTGAAGAGGAGGTGTGTTGGGGGTCAGTGTAGTATCAGTCATCTGCAGAACGTTTTAGGATGCAAATAGTGCAGAAGCATTTGAAATTCCTTTTTGAAGTACTTATACAGAAAACAAAGTCTGAAAACCTGTGCTTCCTTTAAGCAGTCTAATTGAAATGGAAAGAAGTTTATTGAATTGTATTTCTAGCATTTGACATGTAACTTCCCTTTAGGAACACACCACAGTGAACCTCCAGGACAATACTGACTTCGAACTACAGCTGCCTATGAATTCCTTCCTTCCTGTGTGGTGACAGTTAATCGTCGTGGGGTGAGGGGATGGCTTGTATTGTTTTTTCTCTCCACCTTCTGATTTTGATTCCTGAAAATCTGTGTTAATTTCTGGCACAACTCTGGAGTGTTGAGAAGTCCTATCACTGTCTTTCACTAAGTCAAGAGCAAACTGTAACATGAACATTACAATCAACTCTCTTACCTACAGAGAATGTATTTTCAAGCAAACATCAAGAAATCAAATGCTGTTGGTTTTGCCTGAAAAGCCGCCTCTCCCTCATCCTTTGTCTGTCTTTACCCTCCCAGAAAAGTGTTTTAGCAGCTACTATTTTATTACTAGGAATATGATAGTCCTTTATCTATTTGTTTTAATCACAAAGAAGTGTTTACCTTAGCACTGTTACATACAGTGTATTGGACAAAAAAAGCATGATTTGCTAGCTTATGGATCTAGTTCTTCATCATTTTTTTTGTTGATGCATATAAAAATACAGTTTTGATTTATTTGGATTCGTAAGTGCTTGTTAAATTAAATCCAGCTGCTTATTTTCTTGTTTGATACTCCAGCCATTTAGAGAAAATATTCTGGTTGCAGCCTTTTAAATCTAAAACTAAACCAGAAAAAAATTACTTGTGCTGAAACATAGAGGTAATTTTAGGAATTAAACAGGACTTTGTGGACATGTATCACTGGATTACCCAGTGTGCTGCTGTTCATATGTTTCTTTATCTCATTTCGGCTCTGACAGCTGAAGTTGCTGTGGGCATTTATTTACTCCAATCTGTTTTGAAATCAGTAACTTATGAATAAGGCAATACCATGCCTGTAAAGCTTAAGCAATAACTTTTGTTTTCTCCTTTTGATTTAGTGTACAGTGCATCTGAAAGTCCTAGATCAGCAAAGGGTGTCCAGTGCATTGGTGAGTTATGTGGAAGAGGGTGGATGATAGCTTTTGTGTTCTGTATAGGTGTTATTGCCATCCTTTAGAAATGCCACTTGGTAGCATTCAAAGCTGATATTTTCTTCCCCTGACCCTCCAAAGAGGAATGGGCTGGGGAGAGGTGGGGCTGCTGGACCTGTGACAGAGTACAAACTTTCTTACTGCATCTTCATTTCCAGCTTGTTGGAGAGTGATTGAGTGTGGAGAACTGAGATTAGAGGCATCCTTAACTAATTCAGATGCTGGTTTCTCTGCTGAAGCTGTTAATAGAGATGCTGATTTTTTTGTTTTGTCAGGTATAACAAAGTGCCTCAGAAATGAGACCTTTTCAGAGCTCAGTTGACGTTATTTTTTCCCACTTCATCCCTGTGACCATAGGTATACGCTTGTCCATTCTTTAAAGAACTTAATTACTCTGTGTAAAACCCCTGCTCCAATGCCTAGGATGGGCAGAACAGGCAGACTCTTACCTTCCACTTAGCATTTAAGAAGAGAGGCGGCTGGTGCAGAGCATGCAGTTGCCTGGAATTGCTTTCATCAGAAATAATAACTTTCCACTCTGAAATGAATCCTTTCTGTGTCTTTCAAGTTATAAATGAAAGAAAAAAACACCTTCAAAAAGACGATGTTAAAAATTATGCTGTTGCTGAGAAGAATCCAGAGCCTGGACCAGACGCGTAGAATGTGACTAGAAAGCACTTTGTAGATGAACTACAGGCACTTGACAGTAAAGTTATTACCACTGACACTACATTTCTGACTTGTAAATGAAAGGCTTAATCTCTCTGACCCAGTAGAGCTTTTAATCATAGGGTTACTTTTGTCCCTATTCGACAAAGCATCTGCAGAAATGTGGATTTCTGGGCTAGTCGTCTCAGTGCTGTAAGGGGTGCTTGCGCTTCCTGTGCTCAGGGCCACGGCTGGTGGCACAGCACGAAGGCTGCTGTGTGGACAGATTTGTTCTCTCTGCATGGTTTTCAGTTCACCAGTTATCTTCAAAACCACAGCTACTGGAATGTGCTGTCCGGCCCAAGCTGAATCTCAAACATTGATGATTTTCATGGTTGTGTCTGGCTGGGTGCAGCACTTGTGGGTCTCCCCTTCTAAGCTGAGCTTGGCACCCTTGGTTGGGCATCCCTAAGCTACTCCCTGCCTGGCCAGCAAGAATTCCCTCCCTGCCTAGCAATGCACTTACCTCCTCCAAAAAGCAAATAAACAACAAAAGTTTTAGTTATGGCTTCAAGAAATATTTCCTGCTGTAATTGGGAAAAAGAGCTAATTTGAAAGACTTGCTTCTAGTCTTTTAGTGTCTGTAGTTAATGAATGTAGTGAATGAGTTCAATTCCCCTTTCCCAAATGGAACAGGAATGTCATCTTCTCCAAGCGGTCCCTGTGACATTCGCCATGCGGGCAGTGGATGGTGCTGTTGTCCCAGGTAATCTCATACAGGCGATGGTGCTGCTCGAGATTCTCTTATTCTCTCTCAAATAATTTGTTTAATATTTGGGGGTTTTTTGGTACTTTTTTTTCAGGTTGCGTTCTCTGGTTTCCTCGACCTAAAGCATGGGGGTGACAATTCAATTTTTTATTGTCATATTTTCAGAATCCTTTCATATAATCATGTTTTCGGTATAAGATGAGAGAGCATTGATGCGTGGGAATAACGAACAATTAGATAGAAAAGCTGGGTTTATGTACATGACATCTCTCTCAATGAACGCTTGCCTCTACATACACAGTATCTACTATTCCTCTCCAGTCACAGTTATGAGGATTTAGAAAATAAGCATTTGTTAAACTCATGCATTTACAGTTTGTGAGTTTATTGGAACAGGTTTTGCTGTGCAGTATTATTTTATATGCAGGGATGTCTAAATTCAAGTCCCTGAGTTACCAACATGTTTCAGTAAGCCTGTGGCGTTCTTTCATGTCTTTCAAGCACTGGTGTAACTGCCCTCCACTGTCTAGAGAAATGGAATGGCTGTGGAGGATCTGATATCTTAGAAAGTAACTGTGTGATTAGCAGGAAAAGCTGATTACGCTCAGGCAGCATAAGTGAGTGGAAAGATGAGGTTTGGAAATCTTTTTTAGTTTAAACCAGTTGTGGTAACAGCGATGGCAATTGTACACTGTGAGTAGCATTGTACAAAGCAAAGAGGAAACATGCCTTAAGGTGTGGACTAATCTAGTTGCTACCACAAGAAACCTTTGGCTGTTTTGTCTTACAGTCTGCAGCTGTGTGGGGAATTGTATGCCCGATGCTTTTTATTCTGCCAGATCTAGCTGCTGATTAGCTAGATCAGAGCTGCTGATCTGTTTTGCAACATAACTTCTGAAGAGTTTTTGATACACAGAGGAAAAGCATCTACCTCTTACCAGAAGGAACAGTAAAGTAATCATCTTCAGGTTATTCTGTAGTTTCTTAGGGGATGTTCTAGATTTAAAGGGTTAAATGCTGTGATACTCTGGGTATGCAGAAGTTTCAGCCCAGGCCTACAACTATAGTATTTAGTGACCATTTATTTCCATTGGTATCAAGTTGTTTCTATGATTTTATGATTCTATTCGATGGGAAATGGACTCCTAAATCCTTCTGGATCTAAAGCATGTGCTAACAGAATTTCATCCACAGAATTGTCTAATAGTTTTCACTTATTAGCTACTTCTAGCCACCATTTTAATAGGTAGCAGGATGGTAGAACAACAGGTCCAAGTCTCGGTCATTCTTTTACACACATCGATGAAGTCTGTCATGACAGTGGGGTAACCTGAAGGGAGAAAAAAGAAGACAGCCTGTATAGGTGTTGTAGATGGCTATTTCCATGCATCTTGCAGTAGACATACTTTCCTCTTACCCTTCCTGTTCTCAAAGCCTCCTTCAGTCATATCAGGCCACAGGCTGCATGTCATGAGGCCTGAAAAGCACAAAGCTATCTCCGAAATCTAGTGGAAATGTCATTGGGAGTCTCACTTTATATTAGTTGCCAAGTATTCATCCAGTTTTATGTTCTTTCATGCTGACTGCTTTGTCCTTCTTATGTGGAAATACTAAAGCAGTGAAGTTACTCTGTGGATGCTTCTAAAGCTTCATTAACTGTGTTTTATCTGTTCTTACCCTTCTGGTATTTTATATTTACTTTCAAAAACTATCTTCTGATGACAAGGATAAATGGAGGAAATTAAGAATTTATAGACCTGACTATGCTGGCACCACAAGGTGAGTACAGATACTATAAAAACCCCAAAAAACAACCAAACACACCCATTAATTTTTAGTGTGTTTTAGGAGTGGCAGCTTAGAAGTAGAATGATTTGTTGCCATCCACTGCTGCTAACAAACTGAGTAAGCCAGTATTTAATCACAGTTTGCCTTTTACTGTATTCACCATCTCAGCAGCACTGTTTACATTATATGTAGTCTTCACTCGCAACAGTCTCTTGCAAGTTGCTCCTTTCTAGGCACAGCCAAAAATTTCTTTAGCAATGATATAGACATAGTTGACATGACTTGTGAAGAGAGTGAGGCTGGTGTTGTTTCCACCCCTCTTCCCTCCTGCTTTATGTTCAGATTTTAAAACATTTTATGGATCTTGTTCTCTTCAGGTAATCTAGCTTGCTGCTTCATGAGGAGCATCCGCAGTGATTCTCCCGTATAGCTGGGTATGAAACATCTGTTAACCTTAAGGATATAGTAGAACAGCCACCTCGTAATCCCTATTCACAGGGGTATAAACCAACTGACATCCTCTGGCTAGAGGAAACAAAAACCAGTCAAAATGATTGCTTAATTATTTAACCTGTTTGCATATCATTTTGCCTTGGTTCGGAATCAACTGTGTCACCTTAAGGCTGATGTATCTTGATCTGTGTTTGTTTGGAGTGTCTGTCTGATCTATCTTGCTGTTGCAGAGTAGGATCCAAGCAGCCCTCCCAGCACGTGTGGTTCAAGATAATGCTGTGTTCAAACAAAACATAACTTGTCACAGTCTGCTTCAGTCCATGAGCAGGTAGAGCCTTGATGTTATTGTGGCCTATGAGCCATGTGTGCTGCTTAGAGATCAAAAGGATGCAGGGACTGCTGCTGTCTCAGCACCAAAATGGCTGGTGAGGAGGGATGAGAGAAGACTATGAACTGGTAAGTGACCAGGAGAAGAGGAGTCATTATTCACTCTTCTCACACTAGAAAAGCCAGCACCCCCCCAGCAACGTTGCCAGGTAGTAAGTTTAGAAATGAAATGAAAAGAAACAAATTTCACATGACATGATTGAAGGAGGGAACTTGCTGTTACACGGTGCTGTGGAGTCCATGATGACAAACAACACTTAAACCAGAAAAAGACAAGTTCACGCAGATGGGTCCATTGGTAGGCTTTAAATCAGACACGGTGTCTAGCTCTCACTGTTCCCACCTGCTTTTCCTGGGAGCTAGCGGAGAGTCCTGTGCTTATTCTGTTTCTGGTGCTATTTCATGACTGTTGCTGCTGGCGACCAGTTACTGGATTAAACGGCCCATCCTCTGACTCAGGTGACAAGTTTGTGTGCTTTGGGTTTGGGTTTTTTATCCCCTTAACAACCTGATCAGCAGTTGGTCTGTCCTCCCCAGGGCTGCCTGCTCCGCCATGTGTTAAAAAAGCAGAACGTTCCCCGGAGATGTTCTCCACACAAATAAGTGCTGCATGTGTCATGAGGCTGTTAATTAATGAGCTCTTGGGAGTGACCCTGATGAACGCCTAGGTGAGCCGAAGTGATTCGGGAGAGGCAACAGGCTGCCAGGAATGTTGTAGATGTGGCTGGGCCTGCCTTGGGGAGGGGAGAAGACAGGGCAGTGCTTCTCAGCCTGTTTGAATTGAAGACTCACCTAAATGTATTTTGGGGAGGAAAAAAAATCCCTGAAAATGAATGAAAGCTTTGAACATGCCGCTATTTCTCCCCTCCCCCTCTCCCATTTTCTTCATGTGATTGGGGGCTCTTGTTCATCCACGTCCTCACCTGTGTATGTAGGTGAATGAAACCTTTCTAGTAAGTGTTTGTGGTGGTTCATTAGGCTCTGTTGTAGCATCGTTAACGTAACGTTGGCTTCTGAGGGGCGCTCACTTCTTCTGCAGTGTGAAGGGGGACAACAAGGAATCTGGTGGCAGGTACATGTGTGTGTCAGTGCCATGTGAGCACCAGCAGTGTTTGGACACTATCTTTTAACCCTCCAGTGCGTCCTTCCCCGAGCTCATCTGCAGTGTTGGTTTTGCTGTTCGCGGGATGCATTAATTGCAATCTTGTTAAGAGTTTCTTCAAAACTGTTCTGAACTGAAAGAGGTAAGTAGTGTGACTGCTTTCTCTGTTACTTCCTTTCTGCTATGGGTACAGCAGGAAACACCTCAGTCCTGAAGGAGCTTTGGTTTAAAGATACTTACGCCAGCTGCTAGTCTCAGAAACAAGTGACGAGGAGATTATCCTGCCCCGCTGCACTCTCTGCCAGGGCTTGCGCTTCTCTGGAGCAATGCCGAGTACCGACGGGCAGTCAAGGTCTGACATCGACAGCAGCAGGTTGGTCTGTCTTCTTCTTTTTTCTTGTTTACACATTTCAGACCCTGACCTTACCCAGTATCTCATGGACCGGCCTGAAATAACCTCTCTAGGTTATCTATGAACACAGTAAATTCTACTTAGAGTGGGAACAGCTGCATTATTTTTTGACCATGCACACACGAAAAGCTGTACCTGTTTTTCTCCAGCTGCATTCCCTTCTTTCTCACAGGCTGCTTGCTCAAGGACATACTTTTGAAGGGCTGACAATTGAACTGTTTGGTTTTTGAACTCTCTTCTTTGAGTTTGTCAGCTCCCCCAGTAACAGTGAGGGAAAGGTCAGTCAGCAACATGGAGTGTTCAAAGCCTCCTGAGGCAAGGGACTTGTTATTTTTAAAATGAGAACATTAAACTAGTAGATATGAGACTTGTAGTGTAAGAGGAGTAATATTCAAGTAGACAGAAGCGTCTTCTTCAAGTGGTGGTTGCTTTGACTTTAGGGTATTTTTCACAGCCAGTGCTAACTATGTAGAACACATAAAGTTCTCATTGCAGCAGATTGGTTTAATACAATCAAGGTTATACTTGACCATATCAAAGTGTGCTTATAACCACTGTTTCAAACATGAAGTCTTAACATTTTCAGTCTGAAATAGTAAGTGCTTAGAAAGGACAAATGAAATTGTGTTGTTGAGCCTGACCTTTCTCTGCTGGACTAATTTGAGCTCCTGGCAGTGGTTGTCCTCCAGTTGCAGTGTTCTGCCTTGTAAAACGTTGGTTTTACTGTACAAATCTTGCTCCCTGGAGCCATGGGTTTGCTGTATGACATGATCAAGATCAACAGATGTCTATTTCCTCATCAAGGTTCTGCAGACTGGGACTCCCCTGGTATCTCATGGTCGCTGTTTCCTACGTGTTCCAGTGGTAGGAAACCAACCTTTACCAGGGGCAGCACAGAGACAGTGGCTGATAGCTGCCAGGCAAGGAGAAGACCTGTCTGAGTGTGTTGGGCCAGGGAGTGTGCATGCTTGTGTCAGTTACCTTAAATTTCTGGGAACCCTGAGCATGTTGATTGCAACACTTGAGAAGCTTTCACAAAGCCTGTACTTAACACTGGCTGGCTTGTCGTCCTTATGAATGTAAGCGCACAAGAAGAGCAGTAGAAGACTTGCATGTGGTTAGGCTTTCGACACCTTGTTAGAGCCCTGTATGGGAAAAAAATAGTTAAGCTGCAACATGCATTAAAGATACAGGATCAGAAAGGTTGAAATTTGGTCACAGCCTGCTGGTACAGAGGCTCCTAGGACTCCATGGTTGAGTGCAACTGTAATTGAGTGACAACCCCTACAGAGAGAGACTGCCTGGACTGTAATTGTTACACTGATTGCATTTGGAAAGGCCTGGATGTTCTTTTCCCTGGGAGCTGTGTGCTCTGCATTCCCCCAGGTGCCAGTGAAGCTGCCTTTCATAGTAGTGGTGGAAGAGGCAAGCTTGATAAGTAAGTTGCTGTTCGGAAGTTCTTCTGTTATTTGCTATAATAGCAAAGTCCAAGTAACCCTTCTCTGCAGATTCGAAGTTAGCCTCTGCTGATAAAAGGACCTTTTGAGCACACCTTTCACCTAAACTTTCCTGGAAGATTGTGAGGTTATGTGTATAAACTGTCAGTGTTTGGCCAACAGTTAGTGAGAAGTTGAACTAGCAGAGCAACATATAGCAAAGGATTATCCCTCTCTAAATTCCACTGGTATGCTTTGGCTTTGGCCTTAGGTCAGAGCAATGGGGCTATTCAGGGTATTGTGCTGCCCTGAAGTTATCCTGGGAAACATTGACTTGGTGACATTTCATTCCTTCTCTCCTGTCTCTCTTCCGAGGAGAGATGTGATCATTTATTGCTGGCTTGTGCAGAGAACTGGGACAGATGAGGAGAGGTGGTTCTGATTTCATAAACATTCTGTCAGTCCTGGAGAAATCAGTGTGGCAGAGCGGTTGTAGGGAACGAGCCATGATTAGGGTTGAATTGTGTCAAGTCACAACCATTGAAAGCTGAAATGTGGCCAAGTTTCTTGAGAATACTGTGATGGGAACAAATCGAGCCTTTGTAGCACTTTGAAGAGCAGTTCTTGATTGCTTTTCATTCTTGTTTGATCCTTGGATAATGAAAACCTTACAGAACACCATGGCTGGCCTGAAAAAAACTGCTGTTGGTATCAAAGTGAGTTGACTCTGCTTGACTCATCCTTTTCTAGCAAGAGTTATGCTAACAGAATGTATGTTGTAGAAACTCAGAGAAGAGGACAGGGAGAAACAACATCCATTCTGAATTGTCAATCATTCGGAAAAGTACTGATTTATTGTTATCGTTTAGTAATTATAAAACAGAACTCAATGTGGCTTTTAGCAATAGGAGACCGTAGGTAGCCAAAACAGCATAAGTACAATTTGTTAATTTTTGTTGCTCTGGGAGGGTTCTGTGGCTGTCCTATGATCTTCCTGCTTCAGAAACCGAAACTATTGCATAGGGGATTGGTGCTAAAAGTCTATGGGATGTGTGTGAAAATTGTGACTTTCAGTCAAGAAGAAAAATAGTTGATACAAAGGAGACATGATCATATCTACCCTCAGGCTGCCTTTGGATTTCTAAAATCAAGTAGGTAATGATTTTAAGAATTAGTGAAATAAAGGAGTGGCTGGGGTCCTGCTAAGTTTGAGAGAGTAACACCTGCATGTTTAAATTGCAGCCTGGTTCACTCCTGTGCTTATTGGTGGAAAATCCATTGGTCAATCCCTGCCATTATCCTCTAATAAACTGCTGTGAATGTGATATTCTTCTTTAGTCTTTTGTGTTTCCTTCTGAAGGAGTGGCTGCCTGTGTCTTAAGCCTTTCCTAAAAGTTTGTGCTTTCTCTTTTGCTTAGTTGGGGTTGGGCACTGGTTGTGTTTGCTAAGAAGAAACACACCATCGTTTGAACAGGGACACTTCAAAAGAGGAATGAAGACAAAGAACAGTTTGTTGGTAACATTGCGTATGATTAACAGAACTTTTAATAGCTGTTGTCATAATTGCTTTAGAGGTGCACTGCCAACTTCAGAACATTATGTGACTGAAGAGAACCTGTAGCTTACCTATAGTCAGGTTCAGAGAATGCCTGTCATTCTCAGGCAGCTGCAGAAAAAAAGTACTGAAAATCTACAAGGAAGCTGCTTGAATGCTTAATGTGTGGCTTGGGGCATGCCCAGAAATGCACCACATCTAGCCCAACCATAGCTCAGTCAGCTTTCCCACCAAAACCCAAGCAGAATTTGCAACAAAAATGTTTAGCTATTTCTTTATCCATCTGCGTAACCCATGAGACAGCCTTTCACAAATGAACATTTAATTTTGTCTGTTTTGTGGTTGTGAAAACAGAAGCAAAAGCCAAAGTATCTTGTCTAAGTTGGACACAGTAAGTCAGTGACCATTTGACCTTTCTGTTGGTTATTAAACCAACAGTATTCTCAGAATGCTCCAGAAATGTTAATTCATGACTCATGGGGTGGCAATATTGTATGTGAGTTGCTAATGGTCATATGTCACATGGGAGCTCTGAGAGGAAGTACAGAAAATATCAGGTTTTGTCATCTTACCCATCATTTCAATGGCAATACCATTATGCATATATGAGAAAAAACTACTGAGCTGGAAAATACACGGATCTGATACTTTTTCTGCATGAAGTCTTGTTCAGTTGTTGACTCACTTTTGGCATCAGTTCATCTGCCTTTATTATGACATGTAATTTAGTTCCTTCTATGTAATATACTTAATAGAACTTGATGAAGCTAAAAAGATACTCAGTCTCTGGTGGGTACAATTGGAGAGAGATCTTGGCTAAGTGTTGAGTAAACTCACAAATCCCCGCACAACAAGTTCTGTAAATGCTTTCGTCATGTTTCTCCCAGCAGAGTCGGGGTCTTGAAAATGTGGTACTAGGATAAGGACAGAGTTTCCTTAGGAAATTGCTGATTGGTGTAAGTCACTCTGTGCTGAAGGTGCTTTGGGGCCGCCTCCTGGCCCCTGCCTTTAGGGTTGCAGGCCTTTCACTGTAGTTAATCTACCAGCCTTGTCTTCCCCTCCCTGGAGCCATCTCTTCTCTGTGGCAGTTTTCCAAGCTGCAGAAATACTTGGGACCTTCCTCTCTGCCCAAATTTGTGCCCTGTATTTTGCTTCACTTATTGTGATGATGGGGACAATAATTAAGAATAGAACTTCAGCGTGTGGCAGCAGCAGTTCCCACATGAATTCACTGTGATTGGGGTCCCTCAGGCTAATTGGCATTTCAATAATCACATGAAATGCAAAGGTAGCTTTTTTTGGTGATAAATGCAGGTAATCAATGAGGCCTTTCCTGAATGATGGTTGAATTAAATTTCTTTTCTATGACTTCTAATATACAGCTGCAATTTGTATTTTAAAGAGATTTTAGGCTGTAACACAACATTCTTGTTCAAATATATCACAATTTCCAGGAACTGCAGAGATGAAAGGGAGAAGGAAACACAAGAAAAGATGCAAAGTTGTGAAACCAGTGGAAGAAAAGAGGAAACCTGGAACAATTAACTTTTGTATCAGGTGGCAGTCTCACTAATAATCTCTTACGAGTTCCAGTGAAATACCTGAAGCTGTATGGTGGTGCCACAAGAGACTTACATTCTTTTACTTCCAACCTTCTGGATCATAGAAATAATTTAATGGGTGACAGATACTCGGCCTGTTCTGTGAAATGCAGTTCAGTAAATAAGTACAGAGAAAAAAGTGAGGCAGACTTCAGCAGGGACCAAGGAAATGTTAAAAGAATGTTAGGAGGTGTTGGTTTTCCTGGATTGTTTTATAAGGGCAGCTGAAACAAACACTCATGCTGGTAAAATGCGTAATAAGCAAGATTAAATTAGGTTTTATGGTTAAATTTACATGAATTAATATGATATCTATTAAAAAAGCCCCTGGAAATCAAGGACTGTTTCCTTCATAATGTAAAAAAAAAAAAAACAACAAAAAAACCCAGACAGAACATGGTACCCTTGGGCTATATAATTCCTTCTGTTACCAGCTTTTGGGAAAAGACTTATTTTTTCCTTGCAGTTTTTCAGTCTGTCTTAATTTTTATTCCTTAAAAAAAGATTGCTAAGGGGATATATGTGTCTTTTTAGTTTCCAGAATTTAGATGAGGCAAATGGAAGTCTCATGGAAATAAAAACAAAAGGCTGAGAGTATTTGTTGCTGGCTCAAATCAGTGCAAACCAGAATTTAACTAGTGAACTAGTTGCTCAGTTGACCAGAGCAAATTAGTTTGTTAGTTTGGCTATATCTGAACAGATGATTTTTAGATTTCTTGATCTGGTTTTGTGGTTAAGCTTATGCAGAGTTAATTAATTGTTATTGTTTATTGAAGAGTGAGCTCATGATCTTGCCAAGAGAAGGCTTGAAGCAATCATTTTGCACAGTAAAAACTTGCTTGCAGTAATGGCACAAATGCAAAATGACTTTATGATCTTTAGCAGAGTTACTGAATGCCAGCTGATTCACAGACTGCAACTTAAGAATTCAAGAGGCTGATAACTGAATAAAATGGAATAATTAAACAGAAAAGTGATGAGAAAATACGTATACAATTGCTTGAGTCATGTCTTACCCCTGAAGGCAGGCTGATTGGAATCCTGGAGCTAAGTGGCACTCAAGATCAATGGGTAAATCTGAAGTCCTGAAGTCTTATTTGATGGACAGGTCTGTAGCTGTGCTTTTGCTATGTGCAGGGGATGAGTTCCTGTGTTAAATGCTGAAACCTATTGATTCACTTAATGGATCTGTTGAATTTGAGCCAAGTTCACAAAGAAACCCGACTGAGGAGGATTGTGTTCAAATCTGCAAAACTCCTCTTCATCTACATGTGAGGAAAGTAAGTACGTGATCCTCAGCTGACAGCATGCTGAACAGCAGCTGGCTGACTGGTGGTAGGGGTTCCCAAAGAGAGGGGTGGATCTGAGATCTTGCAGTATTAATAGCCCTCAGCCCCTGAATTTGGACTGGAACCTAGTGCCTTTTGGAGAAAAAGTAGAAATCCAGAAGTTGGAACCTTCTCTTCCAAGTGGGGACTCAAGTCACTGTTTTGAATCTCCCTTTTAAAGATAATCACATTTCTATGACCTTGAAGTAGTTAAGATTTTGTGCAGCTAAGGGTAAACCTTTATTGAGCTAGTTCTTTGTGCAGATGTATTTATGTTTGTAAAGTCTGAACCCAGAGGCTTCTCTCTTCCCAAAAGCAGGGAAATAGATCTCACTTTGTGATTTATAGGAGACTTTCTTGTTTACTGTGGAAAACTGTATGTAGAAGCATAAAATGGTTTCTTGCAGGTAACCTGGGGCTAATAGCTTCCTAGAGCTTTTGTGCTTTGCCAGTATAGTCAGTAAAATACTGTTTGTCGGACACAACATCAGAAGCTCTCCAGATTTCTGGAGCTTTAGGAGGAAAGGCACAGCAACTGCCTCTTGTCTGTGTTCCTGCCTTCTCTAATATGATCTGCTTTTCTGTTACTTTTTCAGTGATTTGCACTATGGACCCCTATTCAGTGAATTAGTTTCTCATGGAGGAGCGGGAACATTGAAGACTTTCTCTTAGATGTCTTGTTTCAAATGCCATTTCTGTCTGCAGTATGGAGCACACAAAGAATCAGCACTAATCTAGCATAGTGTTTGTGCTGATGTAACCTTCCTGATAATAACAAGGCACCTGTCCTGCTGGAAGATTGTGAAAGATTGTATGTATATGGCAGCTATTGGGTTTTCTTATTCTACTGAGCAAGACTCTTTCTGATTATTTTTTTTTTGGTGTGTTTTATGAAGTATTAAGCATTTGCTAAGACATAGGAAGACATAAGACATGTCAGGAAACAAAGCAGTATGTCTGTATGGACTAAATCCATGTTCTCCTGCCTAGTGTTTTTTCTTGGAGTCCTTTGACACCTCTTAGGTACACTCCAATTCTCTTTGTCTTACCTCTTGCCTTAGTGTTGCAGCCAACCTACTCTGCCAGTCCTTTCACGCCTGGTTTGCATTCAGGATTAAGCCCTTGGGCAGGGAGACAGGAGCGTTGTAAAAGGTGTAACAACAGAACCCCAGCTCTACTGCCTGGCATACACTGTGGCACTTCAGGGGGCAACAAGACTTGGCATGCAGTCACCTTCCCCCGGGCTCTGCACTGGCGGCAGCTGTGGGCTGCACACTGGACAGGAGATGGTGTGTTACCTTCTCATTTCAAACACAACCCTTTGCTCTGCCAGTTTATTCCCTGCTCTAAGTTTTCACGCAGCAGTGGAGGAAATTCTGCTGGAGAGGAAAGAGCAGGAGCTGTAAAAGGTGGGGAGGGAAAGCAGTTAGAGTGGGAACAGTTAACGGACAAAAGACTGAGAACAGCATTCTGCAAAGCACCAGACTGGAGAAAGATGTGGGAGATGAAGGTATGAAGTACTACAAGAGCATGGAGAAACATTTGAAGAGCAGGAGAGCAAACTCTAAATTTGGATTCTTTATTATGCCATTACAAATAAAAATGTAAAAACATTTAATCCGCTGTGAGCAACTGCTATGGCAAAAATGGCTTGTTTCTAGTGAAAAGCAAAACAAGAAAACTGTTTTGCTTAAAAAATGAGTGAACAACTCAAGCTCGATTTGATTAAGGAAAAAGAATTATATACAATGTAAGTAGAAAATGAGGGATGTAAAACGGGGGTGAGGTCTGTAAGGTGTCATCCTGTGCTCGCATTCACACGTATTCTGTCTCTCTTGCTCTCATTATGGGCCCTTTGGGTTGGGTTATGATGCAGTAGTCTTTGCATAAGTCACTGTAAAGGGTAGGTTTGAGTTGGCTTTTGACTCCAAGCTTGCTGAAATGGAATGAGTTCTGGCAAAAGTTTAAAAGAATCAGACTAGGTAATTCTAGGTTTTGAACAGGGGAAACAATGCTGAAGCAAAAGGAATCAATCAGTTCCATTTCTCCAATCTCCTCCCGGCTGCTGTGCAGGGACCTAATTCAGGATTTTATATATCAGTTTGCAACTGCTTAGAGGAAGAAAAAGTAGTTCATACTTTTTACTGGAATAAATTAATGCTGGCTTTCTTAGCTGTCACAACTTTATGGATGCCACATAAAATATGAGTAATACTGTAATAACAGCACAGTAGGAGAAAATGGTGAGAAGTATGGTGGTGACAATTTAATGTATATTCTGAAAATGCTCTTACCATAAGAAGGGAAAAAGCTGCTTTTTTACCCCCACATCAAAGCTCCTGACACCTTCAAAAAGGTCAGGCTGGGTCTTTGTTTCCCTTTGTGCAAAGAAAGACATCAAATACAAACTTGTCACAAAGTTCTTGCTATTGCCTCCTGTTGTCTGTCTAGTTATAAGTCAGGTGTCAGCAAGCAGTATTAATGAATGGAGAGAAATCATTTTCTGCTTGGTGTGTATCCAAATTGCAAATTTGGATATTTGTATCCAGATTGCAAATAATGGCGAACATTTTATTTTATTTTCTCCACTTGAATTTCACTAAACTTTCCACAAATTTGTGCAGATTTCTATAACGAAACTGGACACAAATGGTGCAAATTCTACATGATCATAATACAGGGTGCTAATCTGGATGGGAAATCAATGAAGGGAAATAACCAGCATACAGCTCTAAGTGGTAAACACTGAACCCTAACAATAAATTGCAAAATACTTGATGAGTTTTGTGCTGTGCATAAAAGCAGCTGTTCTGGTGGTATATGGGATTTGCTGGCTGGCATGGAACAAGCATGAAAGGATGAGGACAGAAGAGGTCCTGGGGATCCTGCAGGATTTAATGCTTTTGGTCTGAAAGGATATCGGGCAAACTCCCAACTTTTCATTCAGCAAAGAGCAGCCTGGCCAGTTATCCATTTCCTTATACCTGCTGTGAAAAGTGCAGACTTCCCCTGCCACAGGCTCTGTGTGGAAGCTGTTTCGGTTTTGCACAAACCTAACATTGACTTCAGCCACGCACTTCTGATAGCGTTTCATTGCTTCTTCGTCAGCAAAACCTTACATATGTGTTTTTGTTTTCCTTGGCATTTATATTCTGGTGCATAATCTTAAGGAAAGATGATCTGGCTCTTGTTCATTGAAGTAAAGCAATGTTCTGGAGAGCATGTTCTGTTATGCTCCCTAGCTTATTGAAAATGTCATCCCAGCTGGTATGAAAGTACTGCAGCTTCAACATCCACTTGCTGTTTTAGATACTTGCTATGTCCTGTACCTTTCTAATGTGAAAAGAGGAAACTTTCAGATGTGTGGTAGGGCTCTGCTTTTCATATGTCTTAAAATAAAACTGCCATCAATTATTTAGTGGCTGGATTATTTGTGCATGTGCGCTGTTTGGTTTTGGTTTGTTAGGTAAAGCGAGGATGTTTCCTGAAACTTTATAAAGCTGTGATCAAATAGTCAAAGACAATTGGTTTGCCAGCAGTACGGAAAGAAAGAAGAATGGCTCTGCCATTTAAAATTAGCCCCTGGAGTTTGCATTGGAGCACTCCTGAATTCGTTCTCTAATTCAATAAATGATGTTTCAGTTACCTTCAGTAATGCTTGGTGTAAAATGATATCTCTAAAGGAGAGCAGGATATTGGAAACAGACATCCATAGGTGGCAACTGTCGGGTTATGAGAGGATGAATGTTGTCAGCATGCTGCGTTCAGTGAGGTAGGCTTCAGGAGCCTGAGCTTCCCTGTTTGGAAATGCCTGGGGTCTGGCAACGTGGCCTCTTTAGCCCCTGTCCGCCCTCGGGGGAGCACACTGCGGCACAATTACACACCACAATTACAGTGCTGGCCTGTGTGGTCTCTCTTTAATCCTGCGGGGATTGAGGGATTAGAAGAATGCAGCTGTTGGGGAGAAATGGGATATTTGGAGGTACTAAGAACAGGTAAAGGTTTGAATGAAAGCAGTCAAAACTAAGGAATTATTTGTATTAGAAATTGTATTGTACTACAGAGGTCTAGTATAGCAATTCTCAAGTCCTGCCTGCCTTAGAGAGAGAAGTGCAGACCAGTAGTGATGAAATAAAGTGGTGTGGAGCAGAGCTGCCATGGCTACAAACACTTGGAGGGGGTCATAGCCCACCTGAGATCCCTTTCCCAGTGAGATCAGTGTGGTGGAGGTTGATGGTCTGATGAGAACAAAGTCACCTGGTTTTTTATGAAACTGCGTGCTTGAAAACACTACAAGGATAAAACTTTGCAAAACAGGATGGAAGCTGAGCTCTGGAGATACCAGCCTAAAGGAGAGTCTGAACATTGGAGTATTTTGAGTGTTCATTACTCTTTAAAGGCACTGGCAATGAAGCATGGAATTAGAGGCAACTTCAGGCTTGTGCATGTAAATTCTTATGCCTTCAAGAAACAATTATAAGGTAGAAAAAATAGGCATCAACTTTATTGCTTAAACAACTTTCCGGGATTTTTCAAACTATTTCCCCAAAAACATCTCAGAGCAACATTCAAAATCCTAACGATGGTGTAAACTACTCACCCCCTGGGTGTGATTTAAGCTGCAGACATTTTGCATAGTAAACATTTTTGCCTTACTCTGTGGGTCTAATTACCTCTGTGGTGCATAATGTAGCAGAACTGCTTTGGTGAAAAGCAGTGTTTCCATTATGTATTGGCTTACATGAAAAAAAAGACCAGAAGCAACCCACTTTTGAACTTTTCTGTTTACAAGAAGATTAAAGGAGCATGACATCCCCCTGCGTAGTGTATGAATTGCTGGCCTAGAAGAAAGGATTCGGTTGCTGTCATAGTTGTTTACTAAGAATTTGCTGAAGTTAATGACTAATGGAATGAAACTATTGAGATAACTCAATTATGAATTCACAAAGATGGCTTCTAACAGCCTGGGTATTGGAACTGGAAATTGAAGGGGTAATTACATGCACTTTGATCAGTATTGTAAGAAAGTACTCTAAAGCGTTGTAAAATAATGTTTTACATATTTATATAATTGTTTAAAGGGCATAGAAGCAATAATTCCCTATGGATTTTCCTGTTTTGTAAGAGTGGGTTTACGTTGCACCAGTATTAGTGTGGGACTTGTTACTTCCGTGCACCTAGAGCCCTGTGTCTTACAGGTGCTTCAGGACAGAGCTATGTTGTGGAGTAGGTTGCAAATAGTGGTTGGTAAAACCGAAGACCAAGAACTCATAATCCCAAACACCCAGGCCTCTGTCTGATGCTTGGTGAAATCAAAGAAGTCTCTCTATACTGGCCTGTATGGCATTCTTTGGAAATATTAAAAAATCAAAGCTCCACCTCTAGCAAGATGTGCAGGCACTCCAGATGTATTTATGGGTTTGGCTTCGTATCTAAACTCACATGTATCTTAGTAAAAGGTGAGGTGTCTCTCCCACGTGAAATGAAAATGTGACACTAAATCTAGATCCAGTAACATACTAGGGCATGCCAACAGCACAAGAGACATTGCTTTTACATTAATCTGTCTTTGGTCTTAATTTAGCTTGCAAAGCAGTAACTGTAATGAAGATGTCACAGTTTGCCATGCAGAGTAGCATCCAGAATATGGATGAAGATCTCTTTGTGGCTTTATGATCTGCATTGCTTTCCCTTCTCTGCCTACGATGGTTTAACTTTCAAAGAAACTATCAACAAACAACAAAACTACCTTTGCATAAGTGTGGTCCTGGTAACTTGTTGCCATGCCATCCAAACCAGGGGAATTGCCTGGTGCGGCTGAAGCGGTGTCTGTTAGTTACTTTGGTACCATCTACAAATCCTTTACTAGAGGTTTTGCCATTCCTCTAGCACCTTGCTTGGAGATTAGGGCAGGTGGTGCCTGGGGGTTAGGTGGCATCTTGTGCTGTGGTTAGTGTTCCACAGCAGTGTTCAGTGTCGAACACGGAAGCATCAGAAAAGCTCTGCATGCACGAGTCATAAAAGCTGGCTTGCAAGAGGTTATCCTATGTAACTATCTGCAGTAGTTCTTTGACTTTTATTCTGGCTCTTGAACCCTGGGCTGCAATCCGGTTTGAGAGCAGCAATTAGATGCAGCTGCAGAAAAGAACAGCTTTTCTCACTTCCTGTGTTCTTCTGTAGTGTGGTAATTGATTCTAGTAACTGTGCTAAGCTCGATGTGCTGTATTTCTGTGTCTCTGCATGTCTGATGAGAATCTGAGCCTTTGCAGTAGACTTATCAAGATCATTTCCTTCTTGAGAGCTACCTGAAAGGAGGCTTTCAGATTTAAAAGGAAGTGTTAATTTGCTTATAAATAAGAACCGTTAACATTTTAAGGTTCAGTAGCAGGTAAACGAGAATAAAGCAGGAGTTAGGATGCTGTGTTCTCCATGTCCTAATACTGTGTGTTCTTCTGCATTTATTCAGAGCCCTTTTTGCTGTCAGACCTTACAGAGAGTCTCTTTCTGCTCCATATAAATCTTTCTGTCCCTTCAGACACCTTATGCTGTGCATGGTTTTCTGTTTCCCAGGCTCTCCTTGTGCTGCTGGCTGGATTTCAGCCTCTTTGCCAGCCTATACTGCTTTGGTCTTTAAAACCTTTTCTCTCTAGTGCTTGCCCACATGCTACCAAACCCGAGGCATAATCTCAGTTCCTTCTGGAGGCTCCAGCATCAGCCAGGACTGGGCGAAAAGCAACTTTTTTTTTGCTGCCCAGTGACATAGTGCTGTCACTTAAACCAAACACATTGAACAGGCACTTCCTACGGTAACACGTTACTCTTCTTCTAGGATGTGTTTTATGTTTCCCTGAATCATGTATCGTAGGCTGCAAATCTCACTCTGTTTTCAATAGAAAAACAATTCTGCTTTTAATTAGGCTGTGAAAGTCCTACCGGTAGCAGCGTAGTGGAGAACAGGCTGTCACAGGTGACTGACAGAAAGGCCACGTGCTCTGCAGGACTGGAGTTTTTTCAAGAATAGATTAGAATATACCAGAGATGAAAAACTGTGGCTGGTCCTGCCCTGAAGCCAGGCAATGGAATGACTGGCTTTGTAAACTTTTCCAGGGTTATTTTCATAATCTGTGAATCCAGTGACTGCAATAAATGACTGATGAGTCCGTGTGTAACAATCAGTGTGTCCTAAGAACAAATCAACTGTTTAACACACTGAAGAAAGTTATAAATGTAAACAAGCTTATTTTCCCTACTGTTACCATGCTGCAGGGAGGATAATTTTTTTTCTCTTTTGTTTTGGTATGTTTGAAGGCATTTAATCATGTTCAGCAATTACTTCAGATTCCCAGCTCTCTTACAGGTCTGGAGGGAGAATTGAGCTTACTCTCCTTAGCTGTCCTGCTCTTTCAAGAAAATAGCTGTGATTTTCAGGCTGGATAAATCGAGGCTCCTCAGGACCTCTGAGGCTTTCTGAATTCAGATGAGGGGATGGATCTTTAGTGAAAAGAAATAATGAAGTGCTTTGTAGACTAGCGAGCAGTTCACTGCTGTGTGACAGGGTCAGAGCAGTGATGTGTGAAGGCACACTGTCCCGTTGCCCTGAGCAGCGTAAGAGCTCCCCAAACCATAGGCTTTGGTGACCAACATGTAGAAAGGGCACATCAGACCCTACATGACAGCAGAAGGATCATAACAATTGTTGAGCTGGTGGGAATGAGAACCAACTTTAAGCTGTGTGGTTCAGGTTAAAGTTAACTTCTTGATGAAGACCAGCTGCGCAGTGTGCTGCATGATAAGTGTCCCATTGGTCCTTGCCAGTTGGGGGTGGATGTGTGTTGTGAGTGCACTCCTGGTTTTGAGGAACTATTTGGGAGGCCAGTAAGGGATCTTCTAGTACCTATTTGCATGTGCTTAAGTTGCAATGGGATGTACAATATTCAGCATTTCGTTATGAGTTGTGATCTTCTTATCCTACTTTACCATCTCATTTAATGTGTTAGAGGAAACTTGAGGAACTTTGAAATGAAAGACATTCTTAACAAGAAATACTTGTTTGGTTTTTGGTTTTTTTAGTAACAGGACTGTTGGAATTATTTCCTTTTGGTTAAAGATTCATTGAAATAAACACATCTCCTTCTGATATTGAGAATATGATACTTTTGACTAGTTGATTTACTGGTTAGTGATAAGAGATGTGTATGTGCTTTTGTTTTGGAGGGGACTGCCAGCTTTCAAAGCTAATGTATGTGTAAGAAGGTCACTGCTAGAGACAAGAGTGATAGCTCAGGGGCAGAGCTGTAGCTGTGTGTTCAGAAAATAGGCTGCTGTAAGTCAACTAGGAGAAGTGAAAACTAACGTATGAAAAGAAAAAAATAATCCAAGTGAGGAGATAAATTTGGGGCAGAAACTTGGAAAACAAAGTAACACAAAAGAAACTTCAGGACAGGCTAGTCGATGGCAGCTTCAGTGTTGCCTAACAGCAACAGAAGCCTTCTGGCTAGTCTGGGAACCTTGTTCCCAGGTAGGAAGCAAACTCTTCTTCTGCTAATGTGCCTTTGTAATTTAGAAGACTGCACTATAGATGTCATTGAGGTGAAGATTTTTGGTAAGTGGGCTGGCACGCATTGGAATGTGATGAAAGAACCAATGTGTTACAAAGAATAAGCAGAGTACGGATGAAGGAGTCATTTATTTGGTTACAGCCAAAATAATGGTATGAAATTAAGCCAGGTGCAACATTTAGGCTGAGTAGTTAGGTTGGAATTTCCTCATGATGAGAACTACTGTCCATGTAAACATCTTCCTGGAAAGCACTGAAGCCTCATTGATGGACCTGTTTGAGAATCAGGTGCTCTATAGGTGAAGCTTATTTATGCAGCTCTGACAAGGACTCTCAATAAAAGGTGTGACTTTGGATACTCATTGGATTTTTTTCAACATTCAGGGTTGTGCTCATTATACTATTAGTTAACAGCTTTGATGCTGAAAGCCTGTTTTTAATGCAGAGTAAACACATCTATTAGGAAAGATTGCCACTTTCAAAGCATTTCTAGTAGTGATGAGTGGCTATTCTACCAAAGTTATCATATGCTTAGTTATATGTAATTTTAGAAAACAGCCTTCAATCTCATGACCAGTGTTGCTCTAGAGTGAAGTGACAGTCCTTCAAAACAGGCAGCCCTTTAATGGCAATAGTAGGGCCAGGACCTCGCTAGAGAGAGCAGACAGGACATTTTTCTTCTGTTTCTGGTTGCAGCTTTGACCACCTCTGTAGGAAACTCATTGATGGCATGTTAGGAATAAGCCAAAATGGAAATCTAGTAATTCTGAAGCCAGCATTATGGACTATGACTAGCTAATGTGTATACTGATAACATTAGTCTTGAGAAAATGTTCTTCCTTTTAAAACAAAAAAAGAAAAAATAAAGCAGGTTTGTGTGCCTCTTATATTGACTTTGCATTCTGACATTCCCCCACACTTAGTACTTTTAACAAGATGTATTACATCAAATATCAAAATCCATTTTTCAGCTCATCTGTTCTAGACCTTTTCTTCTACTTAGGTTTCCAATATTTTTCCTCTCAAATACTGTTTCAGAGAAGTAGTATTTTATTTTGTTGTAACTACATCCATGAAGCCTGTACCTGGTGCAAGAATGTAAACAGTCCCTCTGTTGCAGTTCTGTAAGTTGGGATGTTTCCCCAGTGTTCTAGTAATGTGATTGGAGCAGTCATTAGGATGATATATGATTCTGCCTTTACTTTTGAACCCCTACCCAGGAATCTCTTGGGAAGACCAGGAATCTGTGAGCACAGCTCCCATTGCATCTCTTATAGTGTTGTGTTGAATACACTTGTTTTCTCTGGCAGAACACTACTGGTATAATCCCACTTAGTCCAAGATATTACATCCTTGAGGAGAAGCACTTGGATTTTAATTATTTGGTAGATGGATTGCAAATAAGTGGGTTTTTAATTCAAGTCCAATGTTTAATTCTGTGGGCATAATAGGTTGCAAACTTAAAAGAAAAAGAAACTTTTGCTTTTTTTCTTTACCAAAGAGCAATTCTAGACATACCTTTTTTATTCTTTCTTCCCCCACCATCCCTCTCCCTTGTTTCTTCTGTTTTCTTCCTGATGCCACCTTTGGTACATTTGATACCTAGCAAAGAAAAGAGCTCCTTAGTTAGTAATAGTTAAGCATGTTTTGTCATCTGTATTAGCTACTGAAGCAAAGGTTACATCTGAATTGAGCATAATGGTGTGTTGGGCATTTCTTTCTGCTGAAGCTAGTGGAGAGGGTGAAGCACTGCACGAGGCAAGAGGGAGTGGGCCCAGTCTGGGAGGCATGGCCCCACCTGGAGGCATGGTCTGGCAGTAGGGAATCCTGCTTACATGGCTTTGCCTGGGCTTGGGCATCTTTCTTTTTGTCTTTTTCCTTATAGCTATTTAAAAACAATAAGCAAACACGCTTTAAAAAGAGAAGAACTAGTGGCATGTGTAAGTCTTCCATTAAATTTGCTAGCTGTATAGAAGGACGTCTGTAACAGAGGATCTGTATGGGTAAGCCTATACACTAGGTTTATATAGGATCACAATTAGATGAGGATCTCTATTAGTCTGTTTGTTTCCTCTTTCACTCTCTGAGTGATATACTCAAATACTATGATAAAGACATCTGTATAACTGGATGAGGAGGAGCTATTTCTTTTTACCAAACTGACATAAGATGGCTTTCTTGGCTGTGACTTTCATTCAGTTTTAACATGCATTTCACAGAGCAGCTACCCTTTTTGACACCTGTAGCTGTAAATACTAAGAGGTGACGTGTGGAGGAAGAAGGCAGATAGTCACAGGCTGCTTGCTCTCACTGGCTTGGAACTACTGTAACATCACCTGCAGTGACTTGGCAGCCTGGACCTAATCTGAAGGGAGCTGCACTCTTCTAGTAGTTGCCTGAAAGGAATTTAAAGGTAAAAGCTAAAGACAATTAAAATGTTCTTCCGAAAGCCATAGGAATCTTTTCTTTAATATTGGTGCAATAAATGGATTTAACCAAGGTTGTTCATATGAAGAGTGTATCCAGCCATAGAAGCAGGTACACCATGCAGTGTATTTATTTGCAAATGAAGTGCAGAAGTGCTTTCTGCATATTGCCTCTCAGACTGAAGACTTACCTGAATCCCTGCCATGCAGCTCTGCTGTGAGAATGCATCTCTTGCAGAAGGTGAGTTTGGGTAAGTCCCAGCACTTTTCTGCCCCATTCGGACAGGTCATAGAGTCTTCTGGAAGTGGGATGAACAGCTCACTTAGTGTTCACTGAGAATAGTGGGAGAATTTAAAGTAGAGAAAATGTAATGACTAATTCACAAGTAAGAATGGTGAACTTTGGGAGTGTGAGTGATAGAGGTATTTAGATACAGAATGCAGAATTTACATGGGAAAACCAAGTTGGATGTTTGCTTCCAGTAGCTAAAATCCCTCAAAGACCTCACAGTCCAACGCTGCCTACTGAGGTAGGCCAACAGTGTTAGCGGCAGAGGACATCTAGGTTCAGCTACAACAGTCATTTTTCCTGAGTTCAGCTACAACAGTCATTTTTATTCCTTAGTAGCTGGTGCAGTGCTGTGTTTTTGACTTTCAGCCCGGAAACAACGCTGATAACACCGATGTTTTTAGTTGTTGCTCAGTAATGTTTACTCTGACCAAGGACTTTCTCAGTCTCATGCTCTGCCAGGCTCCTTTTTATTAGCTAATGGTAAACTTTGAAACAGGCTTTTTCATTTCACTTCTGAGACAGTATGGAATAAGAGATTCATCTTTCCAAACAATGAATATTGAAATGTATTTTATATACCTAATTTCAACTGATGTCTCAGGATGAAGTGATGCAGCTGTAGAACTATCTGTAATCAGGTCTAGTCACCTTATTCTTGTTTTCTAGAAATTAATGTTGAATGATGGGGAGCATCACATAAGGAGTGAATGCAAACAAGGCTTTTGGTATCACGAAAAACTGGCATTATTTCTGAGAAAGAGAATAAAGAGTGAGGTAAAATGACAGCGTGAAGGCATAAAGTCAGGTCAACTATAAATTTCAATAGAATTAAATCTTATTCTTCTGACATGTTTTAACATTTACAAGAAGATGAAACCAATTCTCAATTTCAAGTTAATGCAAGAGATTCATAAGTCATAATTCAGATACAGCACGTTTCAAGGCATTGATTTCTAACCAGACTGTCAGTTACCATAAAACACAGTCAGGCACTGAACAGATTTCTGGTACTTCTTGTTTCAGTTTTGTAGAGGTTTTGGTTTGGTTTTTTTTGTTTTGGTGGTTTGTTTTTTTTTTTTTAATATTAAACTAAAGCACTTTTATGAGATTGAAGTGTTTTGGTGTACAGAGTTTGAAGTCGATATCCAGCAATCAATCTTCAGTCAAACCTCCAAAAAACCTTAGAACTGACAAGGAATTACGTGTTGTTTGGCACTAATGTCCTGGGTTCAGCTTAAACCAGATCCGAAAAAAAAAGGAGCATCAGGACTTTGCTTTCTTGCCCCCTCTTCATATTATTATTGTGCAATTTTACCACTTCCTTAAACCCAAAAAGGTCAACCCTGGAAGCATATGAAGGCTCTACATAGCACAGAGAGTGAACCCCTGGTGCTTGATGCCTTAGGTGTTCATCATTTTGGCTGTGCAGATACAGGTATGGGAAGGGATTCCTTCCTGGTTGGGAGAGCTGAAGCACTGGAGCAGCTCGGCGGGTAGGAGGGGGATTGTACTAGCCCTGCTTGAGTGGTTTGAGTGTGAGTAGTGGAACATCTGCTCTGGCTTTTCCAAGTAGATATCATCATGCTGCTTAAGCAGGAGGCTAGAAGCAAACTAGTCTTATAACATGAAGTATAGTATTATCTGCATGATCAAATAAACTTGTTTAAATGTAGTTGCCATGGGTATGCAGTGTGTCAGCTAAGGGTGGAGAGTCGTTCCACTTTTGGCTGGGGAGAGGGTTTGCACTTGTGTCAAGGGACACTCCCTCTAAGGAGTGCAAGCACCTAAACCTGCAGCTTGTTTTGTAGGCACAAGGAGAATTCAGAATATTTAGCAAAGCAGGTGCAGCCCATTGATTAAGAACTCAAATCTGTGTTTGCCTGCAGTCAGGGACAACAACCACTTAGAATTTAAATAAAGAAAATAATTTGCTGGAGTGCTTGATTTCTTGGCTGATGTCTGTATGCCCAAAGTCCAGTAACCATGTATAGGAAAAGATGCTTCTGAAACATTAAAAATCCAGCCATAAGAGAAGGCTGCTACCTGTAAGTATGTTTAATTGTTCTTCAAAATCAAGTAGGATGTATGAGAAATGAAAGGCCTTTTTAAATGGGTAGCAGGTGCTGAGATAAATAATTGCCAAGAGAACAGTGTTTATGACCAGCTTTGTTAGGGGGAGTGGTTTTCATGTTCTCTCGTTGTTTTTTTTCTTAAACATCGTGTAGATTTTTATACTGAATTCTGAAGAAAAGTTTCCCCTTTTCCAGATCTTGGCTTTTTTTCCCCTTAGTTTTAGGGAAGGGAGGCGTTTCCGTCAAACTTGTCCATCAGTATTGCTTCATGTTGCTTATCAGCATTTCTACCGTGTCCTTCACCCAGGTCTAATTCTGAATGTCTTCACCTGAGCTCATCACCCCATGTTGCCTTGACACTTGATGGAGAGAAATACGTATGTTTAGCGCACGACTCTCATTAGTTCTATGTGTGTGCTTCAGGATGAGATGAATCAGATCTAGGAACTGAACCTAAAAGATCCTGAGCTCAAGAATGGCACCTGGAACCAGCACACGCCACCTCTCCTCTGTGAGCAGGGGCTAGCGTTGGTTCCATTGTGCAGGAGCCTCGGGTTCAGAAAAAAACTTTTCTGCTTGTGGGCCTCATGGATGCAGAGGTGGTTGTGCTGAGGCTGAGCTGAGTTTGAGCATGAGCAGGGTGGGATGCAGGAGCTGCTGTCAGCATCTGGCATACCCACTTGTGCTGGATGCTCATGCCACTTCTGGTTGATACTGATCTCTGCATTTTGTTTAGTTTTTTAATTATTTTTTAATCATTTATTAGCAGGGAACTAAGAATGCTTTAACATGAATTGATTTCTCTTGCTTAGAGACATTTTTGAAGTTGTTTGAATACCTAATCTCCCTACATTATTATAGCTTCCCAATTACATGAGAGCCATAGCAGCTAGGAGTAAATACTCTTAATCTGTAACTGTTAAAGTGGGTATGGTACTGTGCTTAGCAGCTTCAGCAGATGAAGAGCAAAATCTTCCATGAGCTCTGCACTGGTAAACATCACAGTGTAATGAATGACACAGGGAGGCAACGCTCTTGGGAAGCAAATAAGATGTAATGCTGAACAGTTCCTAAGATGAAGCTGTGGGTGAGATGTGTCTAGATGCAGCGTGCCAAAAATGTTGGATCTTAGTTCGGATTTCGGCAAATACTGCCTGCACTTTAAAACTGGAAATAGCTTTCTATACTGTTGAAGTACAGCTGGGTTAATCTTGCTTCAACTTTCTGTTGAAAAGTACATTAGACATATGACATGGTAATATATCCTTTCAAGTGAAGAGAATGAAACTAGAAAATATAACATTGAGTTGCTTTTCATCCAGGAAAGCAAATAAATATGCCTGTTGTCTACCCTGTGCAGAGCTGGTAGAAATGCCACACATTTGAATCCTGCCAAAGAGATTTTCTTGTGGTGTAACACTGGGAATTTGCTACCCTGCTTTCAGACGTTCACTGTGGGAGCAGTGAAACTGGCTGCTGTCAGGGCTGTCGCCTGCAATTCCAATGAAACTGAGCTCAAATTTTCTTCCATTATGATGGGGTGGCTTTGTAATTTCCTGACTGGCACTTAAAAAGCTATTTCTAAAATACAGCATAGCAGAAGAGGCAGAGAAACTCATGAAACATGAATTGAGATTTTGAGTATCACACAGACATAAATGGGAATAGATTGCTTCTATTCTGATGCAGCTAATTGGTATTTCTGGAAGGTATTTCTGCACTGTTTGAAATATTTAAAGTGAAACCTTATAATTAAAATGGTTTTGTCTTTTTTGCTTAATCACTCTCTAGCTTTTCAGCCTGTCTGTTACTGAAAGGCAACTCTCCCATACCTGGAGTTTGCAATACAGTAGCTATCTGTGTAGGCAACCTTTTCTTTGTACCTTTAAGCAGGAGGGAAAACCAGTTCTTCCTCCTTTCATGTCTATGTTCAAGAACACAGGATTGAAAAGACATCCTGGGTGATCAAGTCCTGTCCCTTGCAATCACAGACACTGCATCATACAATTCCCTTTGTAAATGTGCTGTATTCCATCTTAAAAGTAGGCTTACTTGTCTCTATCACCCTCTCTCTGTCCTGGCTGTCCCAGGACATCACTATACGTCACCTCATGTTTGAAATTGCACCATGAGAGCTAGCCTGAACACGCCTAGCAAAACTAGCTGTCCACAAGTAGAGAATGGGAAAGAATTATGATATTTCATCTTCCTTCCCCACCACTTTATCTTGTTAACTTGATCATTTAGTTGACCTTACCTGACAGCAGTTGTCTTTCAGCAGCTGTTTATATACCTGTATAATGGTATTGTAGTGAATTACATCCCCTCTCCTTATTGGAGAGGTGAGAGAAACAGATGGAAACTTTCACCTGTGTTTAGGTACTGAGACAGGCTTTGGAAAAGAAACGTGTCTAAATGAAGCCTGACAATTTGTGTCTTGGCCTTTGGAATGCACTGCCTTGACAGCATTTGCTAATGCTGCCAGAGATTTGTAAGCTGCTGGAGAAAAATGCGTGTGTCTTGGGGAATAAATGCAAAGTTTGGTGCTGCGGGAGGAGGTAGTTTTTACTTTTTTTGGATTAGAGTGGCTAAGGGAGAGCAGCCAGATTGGAAAAGGCTGTCCCTGGTAAACGTGAGAGATAGTTGTATCATCGGTAAGCTTTCAAATTGCAATTTTAGCCACTGAACCAGATAACACAGCTTTACTGAAAATGAAGCTGAATGCACGGTTTTATCTCTTGCTTACCAGATAGAGCTCAGTACTTGTTTACCTGGAATTCCTGTTTTCAGAAATATTATCTGGGGTTTCAGCCATGTCCTTTGCAGAAACGGTGGTGTCTGAGGAAAAGCATAATCTAGTCTTGCCATGCTGTTCAAGGGGCAACGCACGATATTGCCACAGGTCCCGAGAGATTGCAGCCATTCCCTGGCTTGCTCAAAGTGCCATTGGCACATCCACCCTGGCTGGCAGGCCCCATCATGGGCATGTTACTGCTTGCTGGCAAAGGGAAGAGCTTCGATAAATGATTAATCCCTGTGTGATCAAAGCAGAAGGTTATAATAGTTATTTTCTAATTAAATCAAAATTCATTTTCTAATGCCAGAGTGTGGTGGGGCGGACTGTTGTGGGTCTAATTCAATGATCTGTCTCAAAGTTACAGCCACCCCATCTGAGGGGCAGGGGCGGTGTGGTTGCCTGTGGTTTGTTTCTTCAGAGGTCAGCTCAGGCCACATGCAGCCGAGTGCTCTCATTAACACCCAAGGGGTGCTACCTTCCTAAAGCAGATTGCACATGTTTGCTTGGCCAAACTCTCTGCTTAAAATGATGTGGTGGTTAATATTAGTGTTGTTTATATCTCTCTGTCATGTAGCCCCATACCCAAAGACCTCCTCTGATGCTGCCAAAAATAAGTGCAGTATTTTGTGTCTGTAATTGTCAGCTAAATCATGTCAAAGAAATACCTTTCTCCTCTCTTCACACATATTCTCTCCAAATAAGTTGAGTCGGCTTCATTTGGAGCTCGGTTCAGATGTCTCTACACAAATGCCCATGGTATGGGGAACAAACAAGAGGAACTGGAGAT
>NW_009915320.1:0-4708 GCF_000696875.1 Nestor notabilis | reverse complement strand
GGGGATAGAATCAGGTCTGTTCCTCCTAGGTCACACCTGCCAACACCTCCTTATCAGCTTTTCCATCTGGACCGAATCTCATAGAAGTACAACCAGACCTTCCCGTGTAACTACTTCACTAATTGCAGCTTTCTCATCCACTAAACAGCCATCTCCCTTCTATGAAATTGCAGCTTAACCAGTTACATACTTCTGCAGGTTCTTCCGATGTAAATGTGTAACAATATGGTGTTACATTAGACCTTGAATTACACCTTAGTGGAGGCTGCTTCTTGCATTTGTTGAGACTGTTCTGTGTTCCACCCTCCTACCTACCCTTCCAGTTTAGCACTGTCTGCAAATTTAAACACTGTATGTTTTACTCCTTCACCAAAATTATCAATAGAAACACTGAACGTGAGCAGATACAGAACATAAGCCTTGCAGAATCCCATTTAACAAACACCAGTTTGACATTGAACCAACCCTAAAAAAGTTTGCAACCACTTGTTCACACATTTTTCAAGAGTCTTAATCTAAATCAATACACTCAAAATAATCCACACTTCATTCACAATCAGTTCGTGCCTCTTCACACCTTATCGAAGTGGAGATACTCCCCAGAAGGGAAGCTCTTCACACCTCATTAGTAATTAAGTACAGCTCACAAACCAATGTATATTAAATAAGATTTTTCCTAGTTGTTTTGAGAAAATTAACATCAAACCTCAAAAATTTGTGTTCAAGATCCAAAAATCTATTCTTCTTCTATTTGTGCAAGCTCTGTTACAATGTTCTAAAGGAAATCAAACATATCTGTATTTGAAAAATCAAAGCTTTTGCTACCATGCCTGTGAACAGATTGTTTTTGCAGTTGCTTAGACTGTAAAGATGTAGCTCATACTAAACTAGGAAAAATTTATCTGATGCTGACAGCATTAGATGTTCTCTTAGATCAATTCTACATGTGCATGGATTATAAAAATGAAGATATACTGAACAATAAATAAATGTGATTTCATCTTGAAACTAACCATAAGCAAGAAAGACTGCACTAAAACAGGTCTGTTAACCTCCATTCTTTAATAATAAAATGTTAGGATAGAAGTGGAAGATTAACATTGGGTCAATGCCAACTGGACCTTTTACCTTAAGCATCATAATTCCACATTATTTTACTAAAAAAATGAATAATTGCAAATGTGTTCTATTTATTTAACATAGAAGAGATGACTTAAAGCACACAGAAACAACAGGAAATTATTCAGGATGACAGATCTACAAAGAAATCTGTCATTTGTTAAACCAGCTGGTCACAATTAGACTCAGATTCATTTTTAAAGGGAGGACACAAAATCCTCAGTAATCAAACCTGTTAAATCAACATGCACACTAACTACAAAAAGATGTAACAAATGAAAGATCCATCTTCCTCTTCACCAGGATTAAGAACACTTCTCACAGTTTCTGAACCGACTCTATGTTTGAGAGAGGCAGCACCTTGTTTCAAGAGCAGACCTGAGGAGTTCCTCAGAGAGCTATCTCCTCAAGAGCTGACACAAATCATGAAAGTTTTCATCTTTAAGACTCTGATCCACAGCTGGATCTCCCATGCAGGGTATGAATAAGTCAACCATTTATAAACAACATCCTGACCTCCTTCTACATTAGCACCCAGCAGAAGAGGAGAGAACTGTCTCAGCAAGTACTGGGTCTTGACAGGCTTTGCAAGTAGCATTGCTGATCACCCATTACTAAAACCAAAGAATTGCAGTACACTTACAGTAGTCTAAAACAAGTCAAGTCCAGCCTTCACTGGTCCACAAAAAAAAAAGAAAAGCAAATGTGCCACTATACTTTCTTCTCCTTGTAGTACAAGTCAGAAATAACATCTTTCTCTAGCTTCAAACACATGATTAGGAACCATTAAATTCAAAAATCCAAACACAATATCTGAAGATGAATAGTAGTTTTAAATGAATGCAACTGACTAACAAATATTGCTGCTAAAATATTAGGCAATTTAATGCCAATTTCTACTTCATAGTAAAAAATGCTAAGTATTTCCAACAGTTTTTAATGAAGTTTGGTCTTATTAACACTTATTACACTTCAGTGAATCCATTCACCTATAGTTTTACTTGCATTTTACTGCTCTGTCCATAGCAGACTCGGCAAAACCAAATCCAGTTACTTTAATACAATTTTAATTGTATTTAATGCATGTAGGTTTTGTCATAAAGCTTTTCATAATTGAAAACACAATAAGACACAAACTTCCCAGACAATAACCAATGCTCCAGCAATAGAGACTTAAATATCCAGCTTAGCAGCAATATTTTAATAAACAAATGGGGTATAAAAAAAACATAATTATGAATTTATCACAACTTTTAAACTATAGAAGAACCTAGACTTAAAATTCTTCTCAGGAAATACGACCAGGTCACCTAAATCCTGTGATTATAGATTTATATTACAAAATGTTTTATAAATTTATATTACAAAATGTTATTATAAATTTAGTTTATAAAATGTTAGAATTATCCCAATCTAGTAAGAAAATTCCTCCAAAATGCTAAGCTGACACCATCAGTGTGAAAAATGCAGAGTGTAATCCACCACAATTTTTAGCTCAGAAAGCAGAAGGGCTAGAATTAATTGCCCTTGGAAATCCTATATATTACAAAATTACAGGGGAATTTCTCCAGGAAATTTCCAGGCCCAGAAGGGAAAAAAAGAAAAAAAAATTAGGAAATTTTCAGAGCAATGTGGTAAAACTACTCACATTCCTCATGTTATTCTGCTGGCTCTCCAGGTTTGCAACTTACCCATCGTCACTTGAGAAGCTCTGACCCCTGTTGGTGAAAGACAGCAAGGTCTCCTCTCACACAAACCACTCTCACTCAGATGGTGCACTTGTGTAAAACAAGCCCCTTTGGCAAACAAAGAGAATGCTAAAGAATTGGGGGTGATTTCCTGCCAGGCAAGAGCTAAACATGTTCAGAAAACATGGTCAAGCACACATCAAGGACAGTACAAGGGAGCTTGTCTAACCACACAGATGGAAGGAGAAAGGAGGTCCTCTCAGTTTCAGAAGTGGTAAATTGAGATTGGCTCAGACATAGCACTAGACAGCAGCAGCTGCAGGCTGGCACAGCTGTTAACACTACAGCTGGATTGCTGACAGCCAGTTCTGCCCAACTGCTAAACATGAGATTTGTGGCAGGTGTGCTGAGAGACCATACAGTGCTTAATATCAAAAGCCTCCAGCACAGGAAGAGCATTGCTTACTCTTCAGTAGAGTTCTGGGAAAACCTTCGCTACTGCTTCACTTAAAGGCCCCACCCATATTAGACTTCGCCAAAAATAAACATAGTCACTGTGTTAGACTAAGATGATGAGCACAGCAAAGTCAGTAACACAGGGATCAGGCAAAACATATTGTAAGCTGTCCCAAAAGAATTTTTTTAACTGCTTCCTGAAATATTTCAAACAACAGTGCAGACAAAAATGCACACGTGTAACATGATTCCCTTCCTGAGTGCCCCTTTTAAACTATGAAGAGGACCATGCAGGGTCAACAGTACCAGAGAAAACACAGATACAAATGCAAGATACAGATACAACTTAGCAAGAAACGATTCAATGACTTTAAAAAAAAAAAAAATCGTCAGCTCAAGATAGACGTTTCCTCAGCTAATACAGGTGCTGAATTCCCCCTCTATTTCTCTATGGCTTGTGACGGAGCAGTATTGTTCACATCTAGAATTCAAACCTGTCCACACACGTAAGTATGAACTCAACAGTTGATATCACTTACAAGTGAAATTACCAACCAGCACCTTAGGTAACAATACCGATCCAATCTTTTATCTCCCAGAACAGGAGTGCTAAAAAGTTTCTATATACAATAATGAGAGGGATGAATATTTTACATTTTTTTAAAATCCAGCAGCAACCACAGGAGTTCTAATACGGATAAAACACTGCTGGGTTCAACTGAAGCCATGGCATCATAAAAGTCAGAGTGAATCTAACCAAGGGGATGCTGAAAATGGGGTAGCAGCTGGTCCATCTACATTAGGACTCCCAGTGCTGCCAAAACTAATCAGTATTAGGTCATCATTGTAATCTTTTTCCAATCCAGGGATAACCATGATTTCTATGTTGCAACAACACTAACGGAAGCAAATCAATGTGAATGTGGTACCATCAAAGTATTTATAAATGGAAACCATTTTTAAAGGCACGGTGTTCATCTCATACCTTGGTGGGCTGTAGAAAGCATCTTAAGTTCTCTGCAGGAAACTAAAGGTGGCTGTGGTACACTTAGGTATGTCTGTGCTACTTTTAAACTACTAAACCACTCCAAATTTGGTCAAAATACAACTATCATCCTGCACTAATGACAAATACATGTTCCAGTGAACCACAGATACCAATGCTGTAAGATGAGCCACCTAACCACTTCATTGCTAGTACCACAGGCTGGACAAGACACACTCATTTCAATTTCTAATAAGCTGTGCCAGCAGCACTTCACCTCTATTTACAAGGAGAGATGTATTTTTCAGATGCATTTTCAAACGAGATTTGTATTCCTCAGCACAAAAGTATAAACTTACTTCGGCCAGAAAATCACTAGCTATGCTGCTGTTTCAGGGGAGCAGAAGGCGGGTGCAGGTACCAAGCTCCCCGGGTACCTAACACCGGCACTCCCCCCTTC
>NW_009915319.1:525-1041 GCF_000696875.1 Nestor notabilis | reverse complement strand
TGTCTGCAGCAGCAGCAGCTAAAGGTCTTTTCCCTGCTGCTTTTTAGGGTGCTGGGGCAGCACCTTGCTCCTGCACCTTAGTCCCTGCTTCGGGCAGCACAGTTATTGCAGGGAGCCTGGGATCTGTTTGCCTCCAGCTTTCGGCTGCCGCGGGGCGCGGGGGGCGTGAGTGGGAAGCGTTACCGTGCAGGAGGGAAGGGCTGCCGGGAACACAGTGCGTCGCCCTCCTCCTTCCTTTCCACCGAGGGCTTTCGCCCGTGACTTCCATCTCCTGCTGCCAGATGGAGGGTGGGGAGCTGGGCCAGCAGCGCTCGGAAAGTGAAGCATCACTGTTCCTGCCAGCGGTGTCTCTCCTCTCGGGGGATGATTTCCGAGAGGGGCTGGGATCTGCCAGGCCCAATGTCCCGGTGCTGGCGTCCCCTCCCTGTGCTCGGCCACTTGGAATTCCCAGCATCCCACCCAGCTCCTGAATGCAGGGGAAAAGTCTGAGCTCCCGTCTCTGCAGGAAAAGCAAAC
>NW_009915319.1:0-280 GCF_000696875.1 Nestor notabilis | reverse complement strand
GTCCCAGCATGGGAAGGTCAGCAGAGGCTCCACATGAGCCCGGCCGTGTCCTTGGTTGGGCCACGTTGCCCTTGGGTGCTTTGAAGGCCGTATCCTCATCACTTCCTTCTGCAGGGGGGAGCGCTGATGTAATGATTAACCCGCGCTGCATTACTCCTTCCATCCTGAAACCTTTTTCCTCTCAGTTTCCAGCACTGGAAAATGCTCCTTTTCCGCCAACCTCCCACACACGAGGCCCTGCTCAGGGAAAATCCCCGCGGGCAGGAGCAGGGGCTCGGGG
>NW_009915318.1:1418-1663 GCF_000696875.1 Nestor notabilis | reverse complement strand
CCAACACACCCCAGTGAGCCCCAATACACCCCAGTGAGCCCCAGTACATGCCACTGACCCCCAGAACACTCCAGTGTCCCCCACTGCCCCCCCAATCCCATGGCTCCCACCCAGGTCCCAGGATGGGAATGCTGCCCCGTGATCCTGGGAATCCTATTCCCACTCCCGGGAATGCCACTTGTGATCCCAGGAATCCTGCCCCAGATCCCAGGATCCAACTCCCCCCCTCCGATGCCGCCAATCCC
>NW_009915318.1:586-916 GCF_000696875.1 Nestor notabilis | reverse complement strand
CAACTCCCCATCCCATGGCTCCCGCCCTAGATCCCAGGATGGGAATGCTGCTCTGTGATCCCGGGAATGCCATTCATGACCCTGGGAATGCCGCTCGTGATCCCAGGAATCCTGCCCCAGATCCCAGAATCCAACTGCCCCCATCCCATGGCTCCCACCCCAGATCCCAGGATGGGAATTCCGCCCTGTGATCCCAGGAATGTCGCTCTATGATCCCGGGAATGCCAGTCTGTGATCCCAGGAATCCTGCCCCAGATCCCAGGATGGGAATGCCGTCCTGTGATCCCGGGAATGCCACTCGTGATCCCGGGAATGCCACTCTACGATCCC
>NW_009915318.1:0-410 GCF_000696875.1 Nestor notabilis | reverse complement strand
CAGCCACCCAGAGACACCCTATAGAGACCCATAGAGACCCTATAGACACCCCACAGACACCCAGAGACACCCTATAGAGACCCATAGAGACCCTATAGACACCCCATAGAGACCCTACAGAGACCCCAGAGACACTCCACAGAGACCCTATAGAGACCCCAGAAACAACCCATGGAGACCCCACAGACACCCTATAGAGATGCCACAGACCCCCCATAGAGACTCCATAGAAACCCCAGAGAGACCCATAGAGACCCCACAGAGACCCACAGATACCCCATAGACACCTCGTAGAGACCCACAGATACCCCATAGGCACCCCATAGAGATAGCCCAGAAACACCCCATCGACACCCCACAAAGACCCTATAGAGATACCCCACATCCTAGGCCCTATAGAGCTCCAGATC
>NW_009915317.1:586-870 GCF_000696875.1 Nestor notabilis | reverse complement strand
CTTTGGACCTCTCGAGTTACAGGACGATGGAGTCTATAAATAAAGCTTTATGAGTCCAACAGGAAGAAGAGGTGACCAAGGGCTCCGTCCCCTCGGCACAGCCTCATCTGACTCGTGATCTCACCAGTTCATCACTTACTTCAGGTCCATCAGAGCCTCCTCTGACAGCCCCTACAGGACTCTCTGTAGGAGTCCCCTGTGAAGTCGAGGGAGGGGATCCTGCGCCTCTGCTGCGCTCTGGGGAGCCCCCCCCCTGCACATCTGGTCCAGCTCTCGGGGCACAA
>NW_009915317.1:0-204 GCF_000696875.1 Nestor notabilis | reverse complement strand
GCTGGGAGGGAACCTCTGTATGGAGAAGCAGAGAGGTGATGGGTGAGAAGGTGGCAGCAGAGCCCTGGGCAGGAGCACGGGAGCAGGGGGAGCTGCTGCGGTCCCTGCCATGGCTTAAGCTGGTCACATCATCACAGCACATCACCTCCACCACAGCACTACAGCGCTACAGCGCTCCCAAAACCCCTCCTACAGCCCCCCACA
>NW_009915316.1:0-788 GCF_000696875.1 Nestor notabilis | reverse complement strand
TGAGGGGAGAAAAGGGGATTTGGGGGGGTTGAAAGCAGGTTTGGGGGGAGGAAAAGGGGAAGTTGGGGGTTTTGAGGCCAGTTTTGGGGTGAGAAAGGGGAATTTGGGGGTTTCGAGGCCAGGCTTGGGGTGAGGAAAGGGGATTTTGGGGGCTTCAAGTTGAGGTTTGGGGTGAGAAAAGGGGATTTGTGGGGTTTGAGACCAGTTTTGGGGTGAGAAAAGGGGATTTTTGGCATTTCAAGACCAGTTTGGGGGTTTCGAGGCTATTTTTGGGGTGAAAAATGAGGATTTTGGGGGTTTCAAGGCCATTTTGGGGGTGAGAAAGGGGGATTTGGGGATTTTCAAGGCCATTTTCACTGTGAGAAAGGGGGATTTTGGGGGTTTTTAACACCAGTTTTGGGGTTTCAATGCCATTTTTGGGGTGATAAAAGGCGATTTTGGGATTTCCAAGGCCAGTTTTGAGGAGAGAAAGGGGGGGTTTGGGCATTTCAAGGCCAATTTTGGGGTGAGAAAGGGGGATTTTGGGAGTTTCAAGGCCAGGTTTGGGGTTTTGAGGCTATTTTTGGGGTGAAAAAGGGGGATTTTACCTGTGTCAAGGCCAGTCTTGGGGTGAGAAAGGGGGATTTTGGGGTTTCAAGGCCAGTTTTCGGGTTTCAAGGCCAGTTTTGGGGTGAGAAAGGGGATTTGGGGGGGTTCAAGGCCAGTTTCTCAGTGAGAAAGTGGGATATTGGGGTTTCAAGGCCAGTTTTGAGGTTTCAAGGCCAGTTTTGGGGTGAGAAAGGGGATTT
>NW_009915315.1:49830-55933 GCF_000696875.1 Nestor notabilis | reverse complement strand
GGAGACGATGCGGGCGCCGCCGTGGCCGACACGTGGTTCAGGGGTGGCGGAGGCCCCCCGCAAGGACGCGGCGTTTCAGCGCAGCCCCAGAATGGTAAATGCTTGTAGGTAGAGAACCCACAACAACACAGACCCCGCGGTTTGGGTCTGGAAGTGGTAATTCAGTGCGAATGCTTCCGAGTGTGAAGTGCAGAGAGCGGGCAAAAAGGTTTAGCCGTTTATCAGGAATAAGCAACCTGCTGTGGTGGACGGTGCCCCTGCCCGCAGCAGGGGGTTGGAACTGGATGAGCTTTAAGGTCCCTTCCAACCCAAACCAGGCTGTGGTTCTATGAATATGAAAGTGAAAGCGTGCGCTGCATGTTGGGGGCGCCTGGAGAAGCTACAAGCCAGAAATGCTGTGAGTTTATGAGAGATTTCAAATAAACTGGAAAATCAGAGCGATAATGGGCTTTGGAAGTTGCTCATGGCTAGGTGATAGCAAGTAAAATCCAATGTTCATTTCCAGAAAGTAGCTTGAAGTGTATTGAGGTGTACACAGTTGGCTTTGTTGGTGATTTGGTAAAGTAGCAATGTTTTGCAAGTTCGTTTACTCCCACAGCAGGGAGCTTTGCTAATTACAGAATCACAGAATCATTAGGGTTGCAAGTGACCTCTGGAGATCACCTAGTCCAGCCCCATGCAGAGCAGGTTATGATTGTATATTGTTTCATATTGATAGGAGATAGGTTTGAAATACTGGCAAATCAGGTATTCAAGAGATGGATTTAGCCATCCTTCCAATAGGCTTTATTTAATATCTGATTTTACTTTTTGAATTATGAAGCTCTGTTTAATTGTGTTTAGTCTTAATACCTCTCAAACTTTATCCTACAGTCCGTGACTTGGTAAGATACCTTTGGTAAGACTTCTTAAAAAAGAAATTGCTGTGAGGAAGATGTTAAGGATACAACCCATCTTCTGAACACCTACTGCAGAGAATTTGCAATGTCAAATGTAGTGGTAGTAATAATAATAGCAGTTGGTTTCAGCTTTTTCTAGCATATTAAATAGAACCTTTTCATAGAAATGCGATAATGGATCCTGTTCCTTTAAAAGCTTAGTTTCCGTTTCTCTATTTGTCATCACTTAATTAACCAGTTATCTGAACTGAATCACTCTTGTAGATACAGGACTTTCCCCCTCCTTTTCCCAAAGTGTGCTAGGGTCTGAGATGTCTGGATTAAAAATACTGGGTTGATAGTGAGTAAGGGTCTACATACGCTCTGTTGCTCTTCTCTGTTGTAATTAAATCTGGACTAAGTTAAAGATTTCATTCTCAGTTGAAGTTTGATTGTACAACAAAACCAGATTTAGATTTTATACTTTTACATTAATTTGAAAGGCTTCTTAATTTACAAAGTTCATATGTTTCATTTTCATTGCTTTCAAGTTGAAGGAGGCAGGAAACCAAATGACATTTGGATAAGGCAGCTATCTTTGAACTGTAGAGATGAGATACTTGTTTTGAGTATGTTCAGAATGTTGATGTTTTTATAAAAGTTTATACAAAATTGCTTTGTAATTACTGTAAATACGTACAAAATATCAGTGGCATGAGTTTTATGGTAAGCATTGTAAGTTTAATTTAATACGTGGTCTAGAAACACCAAGTAAATTTAGAACTACATCAGCAAAGATGCTGTCTTGAAGTAAATGCATGAAAAGGATACACACTTTTTTGTGTACACTTTTAGAATAAGAGAAATACACATGTAGCAACTTCCCTGTAAGGTGTCTGTTTATTTTTGTGGCCTCACTCTCAAACTCTTTTTAGTCTTTGAGATTGATGATTAGGCTTTTCTTCATTAATGACTTGTATGAGCAATGAGTTATATAGTTGTCAATGAAAAATTCAATTTATCCCATGAGTTTTCTACACTTTTGTGCCTGGCCAATGGTTCCAAAACCATTCCAAAAGCTTTATAATTTTTGTAATTATTATCATGCATTATATAAAATGGTGTCCCTGAATCTCCTGAGCAGACATTAAATGACTGCTTTGTAGCTCTATGTACAACAGAAGTGAATCTTGCCTGGAGCACTGGTTGGAATGGAGGCCTTGGCTGGGTGAACAGTGACCAAGAGCACTGTGTGAGCACTTTCGAGTAGCACTTAAAGAAGTAGTTTTTTTCTTTCATATCTTGCTTACGATACAGGTCTTGGCAGCCTGGAGGTGGCCTTTATCTATCATGAGGTAGAACTACCATAAAAAACCAGTGAAATTTGCAGTAGTGTTGCAACAGTGTTGGCAACTAGGAATTTTTCTGCCATCTTTATAGCCTAACTGCAACACATGAACCTGGGCTGCTGCTTCTTGTTCTTTTTGGATGACGGAATCTGTTTCATATTGTCTACCTGCATACTAGGTTTATCTGCTCATAGCTGTCCTGTTTCTGGGAAAAGAAGTGCAGGGCACATAAAATACAGTTGATTATCACATGAGTAATAAAGTTTTGGGTTTCTCAGAAAATGGTGGAGGAATTTGCATATATTTACATAGGTGCATATGTATTGGTGTCGTGGTTTAAGCCCAGCCGGCAACTTGGAACCACGCAGCCGCTCGCTCACTCCCCACCCCCCCCTTCCTTCCTCCCCCTGCTCCTGGAGGGATGGGGAGGAGAATCGGAGGAATGTAACTCCCACGGGTTGAGATAACAGCTCTCCAGTAACTAAGGTATAATACAAATCACTGCTGCTACCAATAATAATGATAAGAGGAATAACAAGGGAAAAGGACACAACCGCTCACCACCCACCGGCCGATACCCAGCCCGACCCGAGCAGCGATCTGGGCCTTCCGGGTAACTCCCCCCAGTTTATATACTGGGCATGACGTGCTGTGGTCTGGAATACCCCTTTGGCCAGTTTGGGTCAGGTGTCCTGCCTCTGCTTCCTCCTGGCTTCCCCTCCTCTTCGGCAAAGCATGAGACTGAGAAAGTCCTTGGTTGGAGTAAACATTACTGAGCAACAACTAAAAACATCGGTGTTATCAGCGTTGTTCCCAGACTGAAAGTCAAAACCACAGCACTGCACCAGCTACTAAGAAGGAGGAAAAATGACTGCTGTAGCTGAACCCAGGACAATTGGCTACTTTGATTTATCAGGCTGGCATCTTGGAAGTCCTTAGTGTTAAGTGGAGCCTTACACAGGGGACATTTTGACCCTCTAAATGTAGAAGTTTGCAAATGTGGTGCGTAATCTGTGAGAATACAGAGAGTAAAAGAAGACTGATAAGAACTCTACAAAGTAACAAATGCTACTGTGTTATCTGTTTATTAAATAGGACTACGTTATATTTTGAGAGAAAATACTGCAGACGTGCTAAGAATTATTAGAAGTACTGAAAAATTATGTAGGGAAGGATGAACACAGTGTTGCTTCATTTAGAGAGCCAATACAATAGAACATGATAGATACAGAAGGATAAGAAATAGTATAAAGAAAATGAATTGCATTTAAGTATGCTTCTCCTACCATTAGACTAATCAGAATCAGATATTCAGTGAAGTTGAATGGTTACACTTTCAAAGCAGTTACAAGAAATTTTAGATTTTTTTTTGTTTATATATTTGTAACTAACCTCTGGAACTCCTTGCTACAAGATGATGTAGAAAACAAAAACTTTTGTAAGATTTAAAAAACAATAATGTAACTTTTTTTGTGTGTGTGTATATATGTGTGTATATATATATATATAAAATGTAGAGCTGTTCCCGATAGAATTAGATATATTAGCTATATGAAATGTCAGTGGTTTTAGTATTGAGGCAAACACTGATAGGAATTACAGAGTCTTCTCTTGTGTAAGGTGTTTTCTGTGATGAGGTTTGGATTTCAGTGGCCTTTGAAGTGATTGTCTGAACCTGAATCGCTCTACAACCCTGTTGTACAGTTAGTTATCTTTTTTGTTATAGCCTGAGAGGTCTTTGTGCTTTGGCACTGAGGTATTAAAACTGAGCAGAATTTATATGACTTGGATAGTTTATTTTGCTTTGCACAGCCTTTTCCACTACAGAATTAGGGAAGTTCTGTATTAAGTGATATTTCAGCTGCAACAATGACATCTAGGGGCTGATTTATATTAATTTAATTTAGATATGTATCTCCAATTTTTTGAGAAGATGGCTACTAACATGTTTACTAGATTAGTAGTATTTGCTAAAAAGCTGCAAATGTGAAGTGTTGTATATTCAGAGAATAGCCATGACATTTAGAAATTCTTATTTTTTGTGTTTTATCTTGGTCTGTCTTTTAGTTATTTTGGTACTGCTAACACTGCAAATAGTGAATCTCTTACTTCTTTAGACCATGTGTTTTTTCATGACATTTTATCAAATGGTGAGATTTTTTTCACTCTATACATGATGCATAGTTTTCTATGAATTAAAGGGAAATGTTCTTGACTCTGCTTTCTTATATGACTTATTCCTTCTCCTAAAATCACATCTACTTTGTTTTGTACACAAAATAAGACAAAAAATACCTATATTCAGTCACTTGTTTCCACCAGCTTTATGGGTGTGTAGATATGGGCTTGACTCCAGATTTAAACCCTGTGATTCAGGGCCACCTCTAAACTATATGTAAATCCAATTTTATGAGTGCAAGTAAGTGTATACGTAAAATACCTAATTGCAATTTAGATATGATTTAACAGCACCTGTCCTATTATTTGCAAAATTACTTTATTTCCTTTGAATCTTAGTTATTTGACCGTAAGTCACTTATTTGGAATTGTTTTTTACAGAAAAAAAAATAAAATTCTGTATTTCTTTCCCTTCGGCTTCTTCACTGGTGTTTACAACTTTTTCTCAGGAATAAGGGAATATATTTTTTTACAAAATTCCCCTCATGCCAAACTGTGGAATATATGGTACTATTTTTAACATATTGACTTTTCATTGGTATTGAGAAGAAGAGACCTGAATAAGAACCCTTGAGTATAAGAAATAGGGAAATGCTTATCTTTTTCCTTAGATAGTTCCTTAAAATTTTTGAGTCATATCTGTGGTTTTGGGAGAGTGTTACTCACATCAGGAAGATTAAACCTTAAATGTTAGGTGCTATAAAATGTAAAACTTAGAGCTGTATTTTCATAGGACCTGCCAGTCAGCTGTTAGGAGGCACTCAATTTAAGAGAATGTGAGAAATGACTTGACGTGAGATTGCTGATGATACACTAAAAGTAAAAGTGACGGTAAGTCAACTTCCTTCATACCTTTTCTGGTAGGTATGTAAGAGAAAGAAACTACAATCAGGTGAGGTGAAAATTAAGGAAAGCTTCACCTTGGCTCAAATCAAGGTACTGATATGGTCTCTACAATAAATCATAGAATCATAGAATAGTTAGGGTTGGAAAGGATCTTAAGATCATCTAGTTCCAACCCCCCTGCCATGAGCAGGGACACCACACACTAAACTATGTCGCCCAAGGCTCTGTCCAGTCTGGCCTTGAACATTGCCAGGGTTGGAGCATTCACAAGTTCCTTGGGCAACCCATTCCAGTGCCTCCCCACCCTCACTGTAAAGAACTTCTTCCTTATATCTAATTTAAGTTCAACCCCATCCCCCCCTGTCCTACCACTAGAGTCCCTAATGAAGAGTCTCTCCCCAACATCCTTATAGGTCCCCCTCAGATACTGGAAGGCTGCTCTGAGGTGTTCACGTAGTCTTCTCTCCTCCAGGCTGAACAGCCCCAACTTTCTCAGCCTGTCTTCATAAGGGAGGTGCTCCAGTCCTCTTATCATCCTTGTGGCCTCCTCTGGACTTGCTCCAACAGCTCCATGTCCTTTTTATGTTGAGGACACCAGAACTGGACACAATACTCCAAGTGAGGTCTCACGAGAGCAGAGTAGAGGGGCAGGATCACCTCCTTTGACCTGCTGGTCATGCTTCTTTTGATGCAGCCCAGGGTATGGTTGGTTTCTGGTCTGTGCGCACACACTGAAGCCGGCTCATGTCAAGCTTCTCATCAACCACCAACCCCCAAGTCCTTCTCCGCAGGGCTGCTCTGAATCTCTTCTCAACCCAGCCTGTAGCTGTGCCTGGGGTTGTGCCGAACCAG